>NC_068433.1:44719320-44804320 GCF_023373465.1 Oncorhynchus keta
CCAGGAAATGGATAATGTAATGTTTCAACCATAGCCCCAGGCTGCACTCACACATATCTAAAACCCATTATATAAAACACAACACACAAATGCACGCACGTGCACACACGGCCTGTGTTACTGGAGAAAAGCCAACATCTTAGAACTAAAAACAATGCAAATGGCCTCATGACTTCCTGAGAAAAACAAATCAAATATGCTGTATCACACTGGATGGCTTATGTAAGAGAGGCAGAGGCGGAGAGAGAGAGACAGAGACAAAGAGAGAGCGAGAGACAAAGAAAGAAAGACAGCGAGAGAGAAAGACAGCAAGAGAGAGAGAGAGAGAGACCACGAGAGAGAGACAGCAAGCCCACAAGGAATCACTGTTTCAATTGGCACTAGGTCTGTTGAGAGCATGAGAGTTATTTCACTATTTCACAGAATCACATTTTCAGGGCAAATCATGCTATTTTTCCTGTGACTCAATCCACTTACCAAAAACACTCCCATTCAAATATGATCATCTTTCATGTGTCCAACCGGGCAATCACATCAGAGCACACCTCGCGGACTTCAGTTCACACACAGAGCTTGAGCCCGCTTGAACTGACATCTATGAAATCAGTCAACGCCATTAAACCCACTGAAAGTCTACTTCCATACTGTACACTCCTTTCTTTCCGCTACATTATGTAGGATTACTTATGCATTCTCTTTTCCCATCGTCCCCTGCAGCTGTGTGGCAGGCCTCCTTAAGATAGCTGTTCCATCAGGCTCCACTACTACTACTGGCAGTCTGACACTACACCAGGCAAGACTGGGGAGTACTGTAACATACAAGGCAGGGGTATTCAACTCTTACCCGACGAGGTCCAGAGCCTGCTGGTTTTCTGTTCGACCTGATCATTAAATTGCACCCACCTGGTGTCCCAGGTCTAAAATCAGTCCCTTAGAGGGGAACAATGAACACCCGCTGTGGTACGTGCTGGTTACCAGGTCCAGAGTTGAGTTTAAGGGATACGTGCCTTTTTCCGTACTTTTACAACTTCCATGGAGCTTGAGTCAATCTCTGAGTAATTGTGTGGGTTGTGTTCAATGCTAAATGTCACATGAATGTAAGTGTGTATGATGCCAAAATAGACATGCACTGTGTACAGCACATTGGGAAAGTGTTCAGACTCTGTTTCTACAACTTGGAGTCCACCTGTGGTAAATTCAATTGATTGGACATGATTTGGAAAGGCACACACCTGTCCACAGTTGACAGTGCATATCAGAGCAAAAAAAACAAGCCATGAGGTTGAAGGAATTGTCCGTAGAGCTCCAAGACAGGATTGTGTCGAGGCACAGATCTGGGGAAGGGTACCAAAAAAGGTCTGCAGCATTGAAGTTCCCCAAGAACACAGTGGCCGCCATCATTCTTAACTTGAAGAAGTTTGGAACCACCAAGACTCTTCCGAGAGCTGGCCTCCTGGCGAAACTGAGCAATCAGTAGAGAAGGGCCTTGGTCAGGGAGGTGACCAAGAAACCAATGTTCACTCTGACAGAGCGCTTGAGTTCCTCTGTGGGGATGGGAGAACCTTCCAGAAGGACAATCATCTCTGCAGCACTCCACCAATCAGGCCTTTATGGTAGTGACCAGACGGAAGTCACTCCTTAGTAAAAGGCACCACAGCCTGCTTGGAGTTTGCCAAAAGGCACCTAAAGGACTTTCAGACCATGAGAAACAAGATTCTCTGGTCTGATGAAACCAAGATTAAACTCTTTGGCCTGAATGCCAAGTATCATGTCTGGAGGAAACCTGGCACCATCCCTACGGTGAAGCATGGTGGTGGCAGCATCATGCTGTGGGGATGTTAATCAGCGGTAGGGACTGGGAGACTAGTCAGGATCGAGGAAAAGATGAACGGAGCAAAGTACAGAGAGATCCTTGATAAAAAACCTGCTCCAGAGCGGGCAGGACCGCAAAGGTTCACCTTCCAACAGGACAACAACCCTAAGCACACAGTCAAGATAATGCCGGAGTGGATTCGGGACAAGTCTCTGAATGTCCTTGCGCGCCCAGCCAGAGCCCGCACTTGAACCCGATCGAACATCTCTGGAGAGACCAGAAAATAGCTGTGCAGCAACGCTCCCCATCCAACCTGACAGAGTTTGAGAGGATCTGCAGAGAAGACTGGGAGAAATTCCCCAAACACAAGTGTGCCAAGCGTGTAGTGTCATATCCATGACGCGAGGCTGTAACCCCTGCCAAAGGTAATTCAACAAAGGACTGAGTAAAGAGTCTGAATACTAATGTAAATGTGATATTTCCATTTTTTCTTTGTCATTATGGGGTATTGTGAGTAGATTGATGAGGGGGAAAAAACTACTTAATCAATTTTACAATAAGGCTGTAACATAACAAAACGTGGAAAAAGTCAAGGGGTCTGAATACTTTCTGAACACACAGATGCAACAATGAGGATGCAGGGTATGCCATCTCTGGTATGCGAGTCTCGGTGAACAGCACTGACTATGAATATGTAACTATTTGAGTGTGGTCTTCAGCAGGTAAGTCATGCCTGAGCCTATGAGCCTAACTACACTGCTTAACATCATTAGCTAAAGTACATTCTCACTCAAACACACGTTTAAAGGGATTTGCCTGATTGCCACTAATTCAACAGTATTTACAAGATGTTGTGGGGGTTATGGAAATGTAAACGTGTGTTTCTCACTCACATGTTTGAAAGCGGTGTGGGGTGCCGCGGTCGCCCCCGTCTCCTCTAGGTACTCCTCCCAATTAAAGTCGGCCTCTTCCTCCATGGAGTCTGCGTCTGATAGGAAGAAAGCCCCGTCAATCATTTTGACCGCCACCAACCCAGTCACAAAACATTAAAAATCACCATAAATACAAGCATAACAGCGTCACACTCTTTAACGACATGTTTTATTTCATTATCTAGCAGAAACAAAATCATTCAGTCGACATTCATACCGGTTTATAGACTAGGGTGATATCGTCTATATGAATGCAGCTGCCACTGTATCGAAGCCAATTGGATGCAGTTTTCATCATTAATCGCAGATGATAGGTGCAATACACATCCCTGCATTCTGAATTAAAGTTTGGTTCTCACTGTGAACCCGAATGAATACATCAAATAAAATAAACACTAGCCCTATAGGCTTTGAGAGGTCCCGTGTGGCTCAGTAGCGCTTGCAACGCCAGGGTTGTGGGTTCGATTCCCATGGGGGACCAGTATGTGGAAAGATGCATGCACTCACTATTGTACATTTATCTGGATAACAGAGTCTGGTAAATTAATAAAATGTCCAATTCAAATGCCTAGGCTCATGTCTCTTCAGTAAATCCGAGCTGGATTTTCTTCTCCAGTCTATCCCATTTAAACAACTTGAGCCTATGTGCACGCTGTAAATTTAAATCTTAATTGGCTCATTTCAAACTGTCGTTGATGAGGCGCCATAAACCTGAATTGGGGGATCCTCCAGCATCGTTTAAATCTCCAGTTTGCGAACAGTTTGGCTTCCCGGTAGATTACCACGCCGATGGACAGAGAGTTGTGGATAAAACCGTATGTAGCCACTGCTCAAGGAGAATAGCCTCTGCAGGTGCCAACACCTCACATACGCTGACATCACCCCAGTATACCGACGGAAACGCAAAGAAACATAACATCGTCTCACCTCTGCATTCAAGCATTCCTTGGCAGCTGATTCTGACTGGGCCAACGAAATGACAGGAGTGATATAGGTAGACTTTGTTGATATTTTTTGAGTCTTTGGTTAACAGCCGCAAATATGCGCCCATTCTCGGTGGTTGAGAACAAGAGGGATTCAGCACCTAGTGACAATGCTCGAGCCACGTTACAAACTTCCCTCTTGCACTCATTTCAGCAAACAGGTCTCTGCTCCATGTAAGCAAGCCAAAGCTCTCAATGAATTGGCCAATGCACACTGTGAAGGCACTTAACAGTGACAGCCCATTACATTACCCCGGGAATGGTTGATGTCCCATGCTACAGACAAGCCCTCTTCATCAGAGTCACAACTGTGCATCTGGCACTTAAGGAGGCAGTGTCATGGTGCGTTCGTAACCAAGTGGGAAGTGTTAATTACTAGTGGGGAGACTCGTCTATCATCCTGAGCACCCACTTCTCCGACATGGTGACCTCTGACGTCACCTAGTAAGGAAATGGCCTTTAAAACAGTATTTTCTGCAGTTCAAATAAATCCATTAGGTGGTTTTTGAACTCTATAATTTGTTTAACAAGCATGATGGTTGTACTTTCAGTTTATAGTTGACACAGCTTGTTGGCCATTAGCCAATCTGCATTTATCAGCGAGTTCAAATAACATGAACGCATCCAACTGGTATTTACGACTTCACAACTGGTATATTTCCACCTCCCACATGGTTACAAACGCAGCATCAGAATGGAAAACCGACAGGCCCAACATAACAATCCTGTCACAACAGACAACGCCAGGAACATTGTGAATGCTGAACATTGAGAATGGCATTTCATTTTCCGCTGTACTGAAACTGAACCGTGACCCCAAATCCGCAACCGTTACACCGTTACTTATAGAAGTATGAGATACCAGACCCGGTCTCGGGGATGGCGAACTCTGGAGAGCCCTTCGATCCCCACTGAGTTGGGTAGATCTGATCCCCAAAGTACTTTAAAACTGGAGGAATTTTTGCCTCTAGGGCACTACAGACAGCTATTAGAGGACCTGTTTTTCTGGATAATGTGTTTTTTTATGATTGTGTTTTGCTTTTCATGTATTGTTGTGTAATAACGTATATTTTAATGTGTATATTGATGTGTAGTTTAATGTGTATATTGTAATTTTACGTGTATTCTTGTGCTAAACAGGGCTCATCTGGAAAAGAGACCTTGGTCTTAGCATGGATTCCCTGTCAAAATAAAGGAGAAATAAAATGAGAATAAATGACAATGCAGCAGAGAAAGGGCAATAGGAATAATGTTGTAAATAAAACAGTATATGTCCTCAGTCCCGAGCGAAAGAGTCGAGTGGAATACAGTTTGTGTGGAGTGGGGAAAAACATGTGTACGCCTTCATTCTGCAACGATCAAAGTCACTGTGTAAACTGATACGTCGTAATAAGCATAAACAAAACATACAGATTTAACGAGACAAGCGGGGTGAGATCTGATCACACACCAATGTCATTTTTCTAAATCTATGGGGAAGGACATTTATAAAGAACACAGCAGGAACCAGCTGAAACTAAGTTTAGTCTCTTGTCAAGCATTCAAAATTAGGTCACTTGAAAATGTATCTGATCTTTAATGAGTTTTATGTGTGTGTGTGTGTGTGTGTGTGTGTGTGTGTGTGTGTGTGTGTTCCAGGTCTTACGTAATGCCACTAATGTTTCTCCTCAAGGTGAGAACGGTTTAATTTGCCCGTGGGAGACTGTTACTTGGACAAGGTATAATGTGTCTTTTGTGTGTGTGTGTGTGTGTGTGTGTGTGTGTGTGTGTGTGTGTGTGTGTGTGTGTGTGTGTGTGTGTGTGTGTGTGTGTGTGTGTGTGTGTGTGTGTGTGTGTGAGAGAGAGAGAGAATCTGCATCTCTTGTTCCTGCTGTGTGGTTTCTCCTCTCTAGGCTGTGTCTCATGGGACTTAGTGTGTGGGACTTAACCTGCACTAATGAGAGAGAAGAAACTACCGGTTGTTGTAGTCGGGGGGCTTTCTGAAAAGAATCTGCTAGGCTTGCTCTTCTCCCTTACACATAGTAGTGTGTGTGTTTGTGTGCTCACACTCCCCATCCCCAGACCTTTACAAAGGCTATGACGTCATACCTTCCACTGTCCATCTCAACCTGATTCAAAGGGGTCACGTTACGAACGCTGCTTTTAACAAAAAGTAACCTTGTCATTCAAGCGTATTTGAGATTAGGAAAATCACTTGAAAAATCCTTTAAAATATGTTTTATAATTAAAAAATATGTTCGATCAACCGTGGTGTTGAGAAAACGCTCCTAGGCGAGTTGTATTTCCTCTTTCCTGTCCGCCCAACAAAACTTTCCGGTTTTCTATTTCTTTTAATCCAAGTTCCACTTTTTTTCAAGTCTGTTTATCTGATAAGAAGCACCTTGTAGGGCTGAACAGAACAAGGAAGTGAACACAGGAAAACCATGACATAGAAACTAACTATGACTCCACAGTCAGCTCATACTTCCCCACACCAATGACCAGGTAAACTGGACCAGATTCTCTCACAGCTGGACACAGTGGCTACTGCAGATTCATGCTGAATAATCCAAACCCCCCAAAATAGCCCTGCACTACACGCATTCTGAGACCTCGATGAAGGTCAATAATGGTGTGGCATGTAAAAAGGAATGGGAAAAATTGGAAATTGGCTGCCCTGTTGTGATTGTGATACAATGGAGATTAATGCTTGGGCCCTTCATGTGTCATCAAAACAATGGAAGACAAAAAAATGAGGAAGAGATAGAAGATTAAAAAGTGTAGGTAAAATCCCTCACCTGAGTGCACCCGTTCATCTCTCCCATTGGCCGGGCTGTGGGATTTCCCCACGGAGTGGGCCAACGGCCTGTCCTGTGGGCGGGACTGCATCCTGCTCTCTCTTCCTGGTGACCTTTACCCTTTTACCCTTTGTCCGTCTGTCTTCAGACTTCTCAGTCTTCACTGCATCTCCCTCATTCCTCCACTGTGTCACACAAAGGAGGAGTTAAGTAGGAATGGAGCATTAAAATCCATATCATGTCCATCTAAACAATGACCACTATAACGAAAGACAATAGAGGCATTAATTCCAGACCATACAGATGAGAAAAATTAAGAAACCCGCACACTGCTCTTGATAGCATCACTGCTCGTTATTAAGCTTTACGTATCGGCCTCACGACCTTCGTCAGGGCTTGTGAGTTTAATTTTGTATTTATTAGCACCTTTATGTAGACATAGCTCCACCCACATTCGTTCCAGGCAACGAATGTGGTTGGAGTCGAACAATGTGCATTTCATAAATAGTGTACATAAAACGCATTTAACACATCTGCCAAGCCACAATGAGCACATCGACTCACAGAGCAAGTTTTCATAAATCATTGGGTACAGTGCAAGAAAAACATCAGAGTAATCTGAAATAGGGGACATGAATTCATGTTTACATTTACAACATGTATTTCATCATTAAGACCTTTTGGGAAATGTATGGAGGGTGAACATCCAAAGACATTCTATTTTGCTCAGAGTAATTATTTACATCACCTCCCCTGTCTGATATCTTAACTTTCACTATGCCACAAAATCTAAAAAAGGTAGAAATGTCATTTTTTTTTAGGTCATTAAAAATGTACCGCGACTGGATAGTCCCTGTCGTTTCTCCTGATTGAACTTGTTCACTAATTCTCTGTTGGAGAAAAGGAGATGTTTTGCCTACAGACCAGCCCACCGTGCAGACGGAACAGCCTCTGTTCTACTCATTATACTTGTACAGCATAGAATACCTGCTCAGCACAGTGCATTTCTACTGTGTGCCTCTGCTTGGTTCAGTCAACGAGAGCAATGTGCAGTTTCTGCTGTCGTGGATTTGCATACCTCAGCACAGCTCTTCAGCCACAAGAGATAACCAATCACAGTTGAAATAAGGTTGAAGAACAGGACTGACACAGCAGAACCGCATAAAACCATGCCACAGAGCTCAGCGTTACATAAACCATTACGGAAGAAGAGGTGTTTTAAAATGGCTTAAAATCGCTCAGAAAGGATTCATAGCGCTTAGTCATAATTTACTCATACTTTTGCTTTATCTTAAAGGTCTTAGAGGAAAACAAACTAAATAGGTTCCTATTGTTTTCCCACTCTGTCTCTTTCCCAGATCACATGGTTACATTTTGGGATATTTTGGGATAACTGCCATTTCGCTCAGCCTCCGCAATGACTCACTGCAACTGCACACACTTCCATCAAATGTTCAATTAACACTGATTCATAGAGCAGATTCATACCAATTCCCTTCAATCAAACTTATACACAAAAACAATTCTCTGCAGACTTCGCAAATTTGCCTCAGCATTCAAATCCCCATTCAAAAGAGCAATAGGCAATGTTATGTGCTTGTCATCATGCGTTTTTATAACAGGAGGAACATAATTGGCAATGCATTGAAATCAACTCGTTGCTTCATTGCATAGCTGTGTCCTTTCACGACATGTAAATCCTTCTGAACGTGTCCTCCGTCACGCAGGGATCCAAACACACATCTATCCATAGCGTAAACAACAAGCTGGTCTAATTGGACTCACATGACACTGCCCCCTGTCCCTCTCCACTCTGTCTGATAGTCCACATCCTCCGGGACTCAAACATAGGATCCATCTGACTACAGACCATAAACTATCAGAGATCACAGGCAACAAGGTCCATTAAATAACTCAAATGTAGTATAAACCACAATGTCTAGGACACAATCAGAGAAAATCACAGATTTAGAGAACCGAGCAACTTGTCTCACAGAGGGTCACTTATCCCAGAAAAGTTCTCACTGATTTAAATTGAAAATGTTCACTATTATAGCATTCAGTCAGGAGGATCTAAGGCTGCGTTTACACAGGCAGTACAATTCGGAAGTAAAAAAAATATGATACTAATAGTTAAAACAATAAAATAAAATAAAATCAGCCTAACTAAACCACTAAATTAAAACATATTGGTCCATACTGGTCCCCAGCATCCCAGTGAGCAGCCCAGATTGGATCCTGGGGATTAGGCTGATCTGTGTGTTAATCTGAGACGCAGGTCTTTCCTGGTTAAAGCCTCATCAGATTGAGATGGTGGGGGGGGTGTTATGGGTTAGCCCTGATGAGTCCAGTAGACACCACACGCCGGCCCTTAGCTGCCTTTCTCTAAAACCCCAACCAGGACAATTGAAAGACATAATGGGGAATTAACAGATTAACTAACACTATTTGGGCTGGGTGTGTCCTTCCTCATCACCCGTCATGTTTTTGTTTGTAGATATCAATATTTGACCATTTATCCTGTGAAGAGTAACGATATCTCTCAATGATTTCTACACTTCTGTTTGATCACTCACTATGTAATCCACAATATCACATCCAATGAAAGATTTCATGATTTATCAGTATGATGTATTAGTATAATATATCAGAATACTATAGTGTCTTGTCTCTATGGCTCATCTAGCCTGGTGTGTTCCTTATTACACAGCCTGTGATGCTGTGTGAGATCAGCTGACTGAGATATTTAAAAGACTGAAGAGCAAACAACTGCCCCAGGCAGACAGGCCACAATGCACAGTGGCAATGAGAAAACATACTAATGGGCAGCCTACTGCCTACAACAGCAGCTTCAGGCAACTTCTCCAGCATCAAGCTATTGTCTGAGTAACATCACATCAGAAGGTCTATATAATTAACATTTTCCATAAACTCAAAAATAATCGAAAATAGATGGAAATGGATCTTGTTGGATCTTAATCCAAATGTCATGTTGTATAATATATCTTTATCTTCTTTGAAGAAAAAACGTCCGATGTAGGCCAATCACTGGACAGCTTTTTTGCACATTGTGTCTGTTATGCTGACTTATTTTCTCTCCTCCAGACATTGATTTGCTCATGATCTGGTCAAAAAAAAAAGAAAAACTTGTTTTTTTTTTAAACTCCTGTGATTCATTCATCCACACACCTCACTGAACTCATAGTGGAGAAAACGAAATGTGGCTTTCTTTACGTTGCAATGAATCTAGTCAGCCAGACACTTCCCATGCACAATTAGCCTGAGGATGTTGCCATTATTTCACCTGAAACTACAGCAGACACCTTTGAACTGACGATGTCAAGTCACAATCTTGGCCTGGTGACTTAATTACAGCCGTTTTCCATATCACTTTGTTATGTAAATCACCTTGAAAGATGTGTCAATAATGTAAGTTGTTCTTGGCTAATCAAATTCTCTGTCTTCACTCACAAAGCAGAGCCAATCCATCAATATTTTATCTGTTCTTCCTTTAGAACCTTATCAGGGACATTTACATACAATGGCAAGTGCTTTCAAAAGATCGATTATGAACGGCGCTGAGGAGCACATGAATAAAACCATCAATAACCATGCATCCTTGATCATCTTTACACCCCTATACCAGATCCCTGGACACTTCATAAGGTTTTACTGTAAAGAGGCGAGATCTTCTCCATGATGTTGCTTACTTCCATTCCATCTAGGCTACACCAGTACCAAGGCAAAACGAGCTCACATATGAGAGCCCCCGACCTGCCGTATGTTTTAGGGTTTTATAGCAATAGGCAGCCTGAATACGCATGAGAGTGCAAATGCACATCACTGTTCATTCGGTAACGTGGTTTTATTTTTATATTCATTATGGAGCCGAATGTAATCCCGCAGAGGGATCATCAGAATAATGCGCAGCTCAACTCCGGATTTGCTGACCGCCCGCAATAAAAAATAAATAATTAAATTGATATATGCGCGGTTTAACCCAATTAGCAACTTCATCATACAAATTTGGCATAACGTCGGATTGGGAGAATTACCTCGTGCAATTTTACAATCATCAAGATTGGATGTTAAAACCTTGATGGATGATTAAAAAGACAAACGGAACCGCTCATCAGACCATTATTCTATGTCTACTAAATAACGATAAAAATGTTTGATTGTAACTGCTAATGCTGATAAAGTGAAACAGGAAATGTAGCTAGGCGTACTGTGCATTTGTGGGATACGGGTGTCGCCGACGTCCTCTCAGTGCGTTACACAGTCACTCATTTGTATATGGCACTTCGCTAATGTACTTTGCACACAAAGTATTGCAGCGGAAAAAAACTCTAACAGTATTGCTAAACGTCTACTTCCAATTTAATTCATTAGAGCTTGTTAATGCGCATCAAAAGAAACTGAAACTGGACGGTTAACTGCAGTAATTTTATTTTTTCCTCATTCAAAGATTTTACATGCAGTTTTTTACACACCAAAACCCGCCATGTTGAAAGTGGTTTGACATATTGGCAATGTCCGGTATTTTCCGATGCCTTTGCGCACCTATGTGTGGGGAAAAATGTGACACACCTACACGTTTCAACTGTAAATATGAACATTTAAAATGAAGTCAGGGGTGTGAATTTATGAGTATTTCACTATTTTATCGTTTTTAGTGGAAAGCAGACCGTTAGATGGAAATTCATTTATCAGGCTTATTGAAATGTGTTTTTCCTACGCACGGCAAGCATTAAAATAAATGTTTATGTAACCAATTTATTTTCGCATCAAGGTTTATATTAAATAAAGAAAAACAATCATACTAACTAAATTGAAAGTGCCACGAAGCGACGTTCTAACCGCATGTGAAAGCTATAATTACGCACGTAAAAACACTTTGTACAACTTGGCTCCTGAATGCGCCAGTATTTATGTTTCTAGAGAAACAGCCTCGAGTAGGAATGGTTAAAGGTTTTAGCCAGGAAAAACCTTTCACGGTAGATATTTCGTCGAGAAAACGACGGCTCTGGATTAGTAACCTACATAAATATTTAAAGAAGCGTCAACCTGTCACCTGTCTTACCTTAATGATGTTTTTTTCGCGTCTAATTTGCGAGCCTTTTTCGTTCGGTGGAAGCCAGCGAGCGACGTCTTCCAACTGCACAGCACAGAGATCGTTCCAATATGGCATCCCACATCTGCGCATGTCCAAAAAATCTTCAGATTATTTTCAAGCCAACTCCTTCAATGACCTTTAGTGCAGTTACGAATTTTTTTCTGCCAATTATAAATAGAATGTCGAAGTAGACTACCCACCCCCATATTTTAACCCCTCGGTCTTTCATAGCTGAAATACACAACACATAGATATTGTTACCAGTGTGTTTACACAATGATGAAGCCACTATTTTTACACTTCTGAACCATTTTTTTTTATTGTATCTTTATTTAACTAGGCAAGTCAGTTAAGAACAAAATCGTAATTACAATGACGGCCTACCACGGCCAAAACCTAACCAGGAAGACTCTGGGCCAATTGTGCGCCTCCCTATGGGAATCCCAATCACGGCCGGTTGTGATACAGCCTGGAATCGAACCAGGGTCTGTAGTGACCCTTCTAGCACTGAGATGTAATGACATTTCCGAATACGTTTTTTATTGTCGAGACTAATTGTTTCATTGTTTTAAAAATGGGAATATAGGCTATATTATATTAAGGTTGTTTTTTCATGTGAAATATAAGTGTCCAATACACAAATCCCAACAGAAGTCAATAGGCATACTCTATAGTCAAAGATAAAACCTGTTTAAGCCTGGAGCCAAAAATGCTTGTCTAACAACTATTTGACTTTCAAATAAATGAACGAACGTGTAGGCCTATGCATGTGCTACCCCCTTCTTTGAGAATTCCATTGGCACTGTTTCTGACTGTTACAGTCGTGTCTTGACATACTAACCTTTTCTTTCGGTTGATTGTGTGTTTTTATAAAAAAAATATAATATTCAACATATAATGAAACGTAACTCAAAGTTTAGTGTGCACGAGAGACTCAGTGTCACTGAGGGAATTCAGTGTCACATACTGCACAGAAGTAGTATTTATTTCATGATATTCATTTAAAAGATAAGTCAAAAAGGTATCGTTTTTTAACAGCTCGTTTTGTGTTGTTTTTGTCATGTTAGTGCATAAAGTCGAAACTGTTTCCGCTTGACTGAAAACTGAAAACGTTTATGCACTTTATAAAAACACTTAAGAGTAGCCTACATGAGATAAAACCATTGATATTCATTGATAAGTATCTCATGATCATTCTGTCAGTCAACCAAACCCTTGTATTCATGTGGTCCAGAAGCAAATTGGGGTACAAGGGCTTCATATGGTCCCAGTTCGGCCCATGTGTCCAAAGTCCCGAATTGAAGGCAACTCAGCAAGGCATGAACATTTTAAGTTTCCATTAATTGAATTGTATTATCAACCATAATATGACCAGGGTTTATTCATGACTATGTAACAAAAGCATTGCATTCAATGGATATTGCATTAGAAGCAGGCCTATTGTCCTGTTACATTTTTTGGAATGCCTGATGTACTGAAGTGACTAATTTTATTGCTCTCACTTATTGACACATATTTACCATGGCTACTCTATTCGGAAGATGAACAATTTCATCAAATAATTGTTGTAGCGTTCAAGCATTACTGTAGTCAATACTATCCTCTAGTGGTAGAGCGTGTGTAGGCCCACTCGCCAACTGAATGGGACTAGACAGACATGATAAGGGTATAAAATAGAACACATTTTAAACTGTCTTGAACTGGGTATCATATCTTATGAGGATATTCTTTTGACCAAATAAATGTACATTAAAACTCTGTATGATTGTTTGAAAACTATAGCTTCAACAGTGTATGGTGGAGGTTTTAGGCCATACGGTGAGTAAATCAATTGTTTTAACTTGCGGAACAATAATGCAAAATCTAAATTGCGCAATATAGACCTACTTGTTGGATCATGATTTTGGGAAATCCTGCAACCTCCTTCGGCTGTCATCATCCCTTAACAGTGCTAGAATGAATGAGCATCATCTTCCACTTGCAACTCAAACAAAAAAAATAGGCCTACCGAATAGAGTTGCCTAGCCACCACCGGCCTCATCCGCACCCCTCTGGTGAAGCGAATGCCTCTCCGCGGCTTCGCGCCTCCGGGTCCATCCCCGTGGAGGGAAGTGTGCATGTGCACGTGGTGGTGAGGTGCTGGTGACAGATGGTTGGTTTGTAGAGCGCGGTTTAATCTGCCAGAGAAGAGATTTTAACAAGTGCGCGGGGGAACGGATTATCCCCCACGTGCGACGCATGCATTGCACGGGCCACTACCCTTTGTCTGTGTGCCAGTCAGAAGAAAAGTGATGGTTTGTCTCTATATCTCAACAACTCCCAAATTAATCTAGCCTGCCTTGACAATGACCATGGAGTAGGCCTATCATAAACCATTGGATTGAATGAAATGCCATAGGCCTATTGCAAACCCGCAGGCTATGGCTATTGATTGAATAAGTAATTAATCAGTAATTAATTAGATGCCAACTTCCTCATCATTCCATAACTGGACAATAGTGGCTTCATGACAAGGCACTAATCCACACAGCCCCTTAATCTCCAACTAAAGGCCATTCAAAATCCGTGTTGTTTATTAACACTTGAAAGGCTTTGAGGGATTCCACTTTGAGCCAATGAGTAGTTATTCTGACTGCAAAATAACAGTCTTATAAATACATTTCATATACTATTGCACAAATAATCATTTGGTTCTGTGTTATGAAGGTTTGGGTAACATTAGAATATGTTACCCAATAAAACTTATCAAAGATCATTTTCATTGGTTTATGTTAGTGTAGTCTATCTGTGGTGCACATGGAACAGTTATTCTTGGAAAAGGTGACATTTTGAAATAGAGATAATCTCCTATAATTTTTTTATTATTTGGCAAAGGTAAGTGTTTTGGAAACCTCAGAATCTGCTCTTTCTGATAGTATATAGAAGTCAAAGGGTCTTACCTGCATGCAACTCTGTATGAGCCTCAGAGGATTTGAAAAAGTCACTTTTTGGTGCCCTGATTCCCTGCCTCTGTGTCAATTCCAATTTCCAATTTGACAATTGACAATATTGTCACCCATCAGATTATTGCCAATTTAATTTTGTATTTAGACCAACTCTATTATTAGATTTGTGAAATAGTGTTCAATATAGTTTAGGTGTTGTTTAGATGGGCCATCATCAACTGAGCAGGCTGACTGCTGGTGAATGAGAAGAAGAAAGAAATACATGTCCGTTAAAAACTGGATATGACACAAATTCTGTTTCTGATCTCGAAATTCTAAAAACAAATGCATGTGATAAATATACGTACGTAGGAAAAGTAAATGACGGAGGGTGGCATTAGGTTAAAAACCGCAGAGATATTGAAATATAATTAACTTGCACTCAAAATGACTACCTCAACGCTTAAGTGTTAAATCCACTATTGTTGTCTCTCATCGTGTGTAGGACACATCATCTGACTGCTGTATTATAGATAATTCATATTACAAAGGTTGTCCATTTAGATTCAATTATAGCCCAAAACTCTATAGCCTACATGTGATTAGAACGTGGTAACTGATAAATCGTATTTCAAATGGGGCTTGGGACATTGCATGGCCCCCTACTGCGGAGACAGGGGCGTGTGCCTGCATTAACAAAAGAAACAAAGACCGCCTGCGCTCGCAGAGAGATCCAAGGAATTCAACAGCAGGAGGTGACGTCAGAATCACTCATTTTGCGGTGTTGTAGCTCTCAAAAACATTTGATATGGAGTAGAACAATTACCCATGTTCCGAAGTTTAGTTTTCGCATTTTCGGGGACTTTTTCAGTTCGCGAAATACTTTTGTATTAACTTCAAGAGAGACATTGAGCAGTGATAGCATGGCAAATTCGTTGTTTTGTTTTTCTTGAGGATATACGGAATTTCTCCTCGCAAACAACAGGAGAAGTGCGCCCTGTCCTTTGTCTGACACGGGTGTTTTTAAAGTATTCGACATGGACATTTACGGATACAATGGTGTTTTTCTGGTCAAAAGACTATTTAATAATGCAGCTTTTGAGATTTCGAACATGTCAGACATTACGAAGACGAATCCTCAGGGATGCGATAACGGGGCTTTGACAAACAGATTCGGAGTCTTGATTCAAGGGTTGCTGGCCATAGTTGCCTTCAGCACATTGATGGGTGAGTATCTTTCAGAAGAGAACGTAACAATGTTTCAATAGTTTATAATTGTATAGGCCAACTTATTGTTTCGAAATAGCAGATCCATGTTTCAAATAAAATACTTAAAAAATCACTTCTAAAGGGAACATCACGGGTCTGCTCAGCCAAGCACCGCACTGTCATCTACTGCAGAGCTACACTCCATCTATGAGCACGTGGCAGTTTGTTTCTTTATGCTATTTGACGTTTCTATCCGATTGGCTGCTGTTGCACTTTATAAGGCTGATAATGCATATATAATTATATTATAATCCATTTAAATAGTGTATTATAAGAATGTTTCCCGTATCCTTTATGTGCCAGGTTTAAAATATTCAACCCCGCTGGTAGCCATCATCAGTGGCATATGAACACAAATGTAAACGATCTCGAATGTATCCTATAACTATTCGACTATTGTTTACAAGTAGTTTATACGTCTACAATCTATAAACCCGTTTCATTTGTATTATTCTTATTATTGAAATGCCCCTTCAAGACAGGGGTGAACGTTTATGCTGTATGATGGGGGGGGGGGGACAGTTTTGAGAGGGTGGTCATAAAATCCTATAGAATACATAAATGTATTTTTGAATATAAGAGTCTCTGTCTATATCTCTGTCTACAGTGAGATGACATTTTATAGTCATGTACTTTACAACAGAGTGATTTATGACAGAAAGGGGTCAGACTCTAAAGGTGAGTGGAGGATCAATTAGCTTTGACCTCCTCACAGTTACTTATTAGTAAGAATATCCATATTTAGCCAGCATGTAAGTACTTTACCAGCCAGAGTACCCAAGTCTGAAAATCAAGGGTCTACTCAGCCAAGCACTGCACTGGTATGCACTGGTATACACTGTCCATCTCAATGCCTCTCCTCTGCTTGGCAAGATGCATCCATCTTTGTTTAGAGTCCTCTTCCTCTTGGCTATTTTGGTCACTTCCTCCCATTGACAGACCACTGGCCACACCTTTTGCGTGCCAGAGTTCTTGCATACAGTTGCTATCATTTTATGCCAGGCACCAATTCTGGCTTTGCATTCTAACCTTCAGATAGTTTTTGGGAGTTTTTGAGTCAAACTGCAGCCACAACATGATGATTGCTATGTGAACAGTCACACACTCAGACCTTGTGTTAGCTGGGGAGAGAGGAACTGTGGGTTCCTGTTAGACACGTAGCCCTGAGCTACCAGTGTCCTGATGGGGATGGGTGTACTGAGGGAGCATGTGGTTCTGACTGTGCCTTTCTTTATCCATCTCTCCTGGACCCACAGAGGACATGTACACACACACACACACACACACACACACACACACACACACACACACACACACACACACACACACACACACACACACACACACACACACACACACACACACACACACACACACACACACATAGCGTTTTTCACTCTTCTATGGCTGTCTCTCTCTCACTGCGTCTCTCCGTCTCTCTCTGTCTACAGTGAAAAGGTTCCATGAGCCCGTAGGGGTCAGAAGACCATGGAGGATCTGGTGAGAGTGGTGTTTTTATTACTATTTCTTATCAGAGTCTGTATCAAATCCCCAGGAAAGAACAGGAGACCGTCGGTTGATCACATGGCTGAGGATCATAGATTCCATTAGATTTAGAGATGTCAATGTTTGTTGCTTGACTCTTATGTATCTGGCTATTACAAGTCACCATGGTGATGACCAGCCGAAATTTCACCCCATCTCTACAGGTTTTATGACACGTCCAAGCAGGCCATTGGCGCTCTCTTCATCCACTTCGCCAATGTGTTCCTCTCCAACCTCACAGAAATGGACCCCTGTTCCCTGTGAGTCCATAGCTGTGATTGGACAGGTTGGCAGAAACCACCTGCCAATCTAAAGTCTCAACCACTCATTATGATAAATAAGGTGTTCTGTTGTCACATACAGCAGATGGGTGCAGTGAAATGTGTTGTTTTACACGGTCAACCATAGTAGTATGGTGCCCCTACCGCAAATGCGGTGTTAAGGGGCACCAGCGTAGCCTAGTGGTTAGAGTGTTGGACTAGTAACCGGAAGGTTGCGAGTTCAAACCCCCGAGCTGACAAGGTACAAATCTGTCGTTCTGCCCCTGAACAGGCAGTTAACCCACTGTTCCCAGGTCGTCATTGAAAATAAGAATATGTTCTTAACTGACTTTCCTGTTTAAATAAAGGTAAAAAAAAAAAAAAAAGTGCCTTGCTCAAGGACACATTGACAGATTTTTTCACCTTGTCGACTCGGGTATTCCAACCACTGACCTTTCGGTTACTTTCCCAACGCTCTATCCGCTAGGCTACCTTTTGCCCCATGTCAAATAATTGACCGGCTTCCTGGTGGGTTTCCACAGGTATCTGATGAACTTCCTGCTCGATGCCACGCTAGGCATGCTGGTCATCTGGGCGGGGGTCAAGGTTGTCTCCAGGATCGTGGAGTACAAGCAGTTCACACTGCTCACCTTTGGAGAATACGGTGAGTCTTTGGAGAGACTGGAGAGGGTTGTGCCAGTTAATTTTCGGGAAATATGTCATGAAGGTTGACTCTTCTTCCTTTCACCACTGGAGGCCGCTGTAGGCTCATGAGAATATTGCATGAAAAACATCCCCCGAAGGGTGATGGTGGCAATAGGGTGGGATTAAGTTCGAGCCAATTGCTGCACTCGTTCCGTCCATAAATTTGAATCGGAATACAGAACCAAAATAAGATTTGAAATGTTAGTCTGTTAATCTACTGTATTCCACAAGGTAATTTTTCTCCTGTATCTGCACATGGTTCTGTTTCATGCTGCTTTTTCCATTGACTATTATGATCCAACGGATTGTAAATGCAGCTGTGCCTTGACCACTGGCCAAATATTTTAGTGGGCTTTTAGTTTCCATCTGATCTGTATCACGCTCCCTCTGTGTGCTGACCTTTCCCCCAAAAGCTTGCGAGAAATACTGTCTCTGTCATAACTATTAGTCCTGAGAACTAAACAAATAGTAAGACATTTAGCTGTTTGTGTAAACCCACTCTGTCCTCTTAAAGAGCTGAACAACATGCAATCATGGCAGGCGTTGTCTTTTGCCTTCTTTTTTGTTGTTGCAGTTTCTCTTATACCTTTCTCTCTGCTGGTCTCACTTCTCTTTCTCTCTTGTTTTGTCTCTCTCTCGTCTGTCTGTTTCTGAGGTGTTCCCAGGCTTGGAGAGGGTTTGTTAATGACAGAGCCATGTCCCTGTCTGCGTACACTGAGATGAAAGAGAGACGCAAATAGTACACGTGGGGACGTGTTTAGACCAGAACACTGAGTTTGTGGGTTTTTGTGTGTCTCTGTGTGTATGAATGTCAATGTGTGGTTGTGGCAGTCTGGCGTCATCCTCTCTATGGCTGATCTTCCCCAGGTGACGATCTGAGTCCGTTGGTCAGTGTATGTAGTTGCAGTGTGGTCATTAAGTAATGGTCTGTTCTGTCTCACCAGGTGACCCTCCCCAGGCTGCAGCATGGCTCGGTCAGTGTGGTGTCTACCTTCTCATCATGGTCCTGGAGAAGAGTGTAGTCAGCTTGGTCCTGCTTATTCCTGGATGGACCAACGTGAGTAGGCCTACAGTACCCACAACCACCTGCTCCAGGGACATGGGCTAACCCATATCCTGAGAAAACTGAGAGACTACCCACTCGAGGGAGAGAGCGGAAGTGTCAGCCATGTTCTTTCTTCTCTGTTCTGTGTTTGAAATCTCTGGTGACAATTTAAAGTCAACAAAAAGTCAAGGCTGAAAAACAAAGGGAGGATGAAAGGTTTTGGAGAGAACAAAGAGAAAGAGTTGTCCCTAGAACAGAATGGGAACATTGACCCTCAGCCAAATGAATATCATCCGGCCTCTGGGACTAGGGTCTTGTTTGGTTGATTATTTGTTTGAGGCTGTGGATCACCTTTGTGTTTTAGGGTCATTGTTGCTCTGTTCACTGCTCCTCTCTTGAAGAGTCGTTTAGCTTTTTTTCAGTACACTTATATCTTCTTTTTTTTGACACTGGGGCTTTTTTCTCAGGGTGAAAAAGGTGGGGGGGGAGGGCAGCGGAAGCCCAAACTGTCATTAACATAGCTCATCCCAGACAAATCGAATACTTGGAGCATTTTTCTGTCTCTCTCTCTCTCTCTCTCTCTCTCTGACATGGTGAATACCACATAATCATCACATTAGCTCCAATCTCACTCATGTTCCATGGTAGAGAGCCAAAGAGATGCTCCTTCTATTATAGTGCAAAACATTGACGATCTAAATGGCATTGGATGACAGTCGCTTGTGTAACACGCCTGTTATTTTGCCCTGCCCAAATTGAAAGTGTGTGTGTTGTGACGCTGTGTTTCTCTGCGCACTGATGTTCCAGCTGCAGTCTGTGTTGCTGGACTCCATCCCTAACCCTCAGGTGGAGCTTGTGTTGGTCATGCTCATCGTGCCCTTCATTGTCAACGTGAGTCTCATCTTCAGTCTCAACGCTCTGCATAATGTTGTGTATACGTCACAGGAGGCTGCTGAGGGGAGGATGGCTCATAATAATGGCTGGATTGGAGTGAATGTAATGGTATGCGTTTGAGCCTGATACTGTTCTTTTCATTCCATTCCTGCCATTACTATGAGCTGTCCTCCCCAATTAAGGCACCACAAACCTCCTGTGGTATATGTAGTGTCCCAGACAGTGCATAAAGCTTTTTTTTTGGATAGAAAACCTGCATAAAGTTTACAGAATACAGTATGCAGGCTTACTAGGCTACAGTGATCATTCTGTGTCCACCACTGCACCGGTTCTACTGACTGAGTTCTCTGTGTGACCCTCTGTAGTCCATCATGTTCTGGGTGGTGGACAGTCTGATGATGAAGAAGTACAAGACTCTGAAGAGCCTGGTCGACTCCTGCGACTCCTCGACCAAGGTCGACTCCACGGCGCCGTGGGTTACCGGCGACGAGTCACGGGTGAGAGTCAGTTAACTAGAGATGTCCCCGACTAAAAAAAATAAATAATAATCTTGGTCGACCGAAAGCCATCTGTTCTTTCGACCAATTTTAAAACGTGTATTTTTCCATGTATAGAAACACCATATGTGTTTTTAATAAAATCAGAAATATATGCATTGAACTTGTCTGATACTTTAAGATCACTGTTTGATGAAATAAGACACACATGACTGAAGAGGGGGCCAGAGATCACGATAACAAGAAGAAAAAAACCTTAACCTGCCCCGACCATCCTCCTCCCGCTCCAAATGGCTTTCGCAGATTCTGCCGTTACTCTCCTGAAGTTGCCGGTAATGGGCTACATGAGAAGTCGGCAACATTTTTCATGTGGAATGCCAATTTATCTTACCATTTCTACCGATCTGCGTGCAAGTTATGGTTTTCATGTGCACCTTTTTGTGAAACATTTTCATTTATAAAAACGTCTTCGTACCTCAAAATCATTGTCATGTGGTTAATCAAAATTCTATCTAAATGAAAATGATACAAACCTAAAAAGTCACTTCTATTGCCATTGCCAACTATGTAAAAATAGCCTATAAAGCCAACAAATAAAAACATTGCTGCCCGCAGGTAGAAAATGTCCTGATTTAAAAATGAATATCCTATAAATCACATTGGCTACGCATGGCCTGTCTGCAGCGAACTTGAAACATTGTATAAACTATTTAACTTGGGTCTGGCCTGAAACTCCTTGCAACATTGTATAAAATATTTTGGGCCCTGTCCATGCTAGTGAGCTCGGAACAGACACAGCAGTAGGCTATTTGCGTAAGGGATAAGAAGTAATCAGGGTTGGCCTATTTTTACGATGTTTCCACTGGGTCAGAGCATGACATTTTTCCCTTTCACGCTGAGTGGTTATTGAAAGGGAGAGAGCTGGAAAGATTTTTATTTGAAATACATTGGGGAATTGTTTATTTTAAATTAATGTAAAAACAATTTGTTTGCTTGCTGTTGGAGGTGGAAAAAGAAATTACTCAGCTCATTAGTGATTGGTTTAACGCACAATCAGAAATAGTATCAGATCCCCAAATGGGCACATTTATATACCTATGTTTGCACGCAGACCAGATAGCCTATAGACCTATTTCTATGTGTCATCAGGTGCGCTCCAAACAAAACACAATGAAAATGTAATGACGTAAACCAACATTTGTTTCTCACAAGTGTAGCATAGGTTATGCGCTCTGCAAACAACGTGTCCACTCCAATAATGACAATAGTAAAAGTCTGGAATAATATATTTAATGCATTAACAGACATTACCGTAACCAGACAAACTTTGGTAGATTACAAATGATAGGAATTAACTGAAAATGGACTACTGGTGATATACGTATGTAATCGGGAATTGATTGAAACTAACAGTCAAATGCAAGTTATGAAACAATGAATGTACACAAATTGGGAGGGAGCCCATTCTGGAGAGAGACGTGCATTGTGCAGCCACACTCCTCTTCTTAGACTGTGCCACCCCGCGGCCTCCGCAATGGATTAGTCTCGGCCTCCGTAATGGATTAGTTCACTGGGATGGGCACGAATAAGACCGGTGTCTCGTGTGCCATTCATTTAAAAAAAAATATATATATATACATGTGTGGATTCGGCTATTTCAGCCACACTTGTTCGAGCACACAGCTATGCAATCTCCATAGACCCGTAGTGAAGAGTTCAGTGACTTTCAACGTGGCACCGTCATAGGATTCCACCTTTCCAACAAGTCAGTTTGTAACATTTCTACCCTGCTAGAGCTGCCCCAGGCAACTGTAAGTGCTGTTGTTGTGAAGTGGAAACTAGGAGCAACAACAGCTCAGCCGCGAGATGGTAGGCCACAAAAACTCACAGAACGGAACCGCCTGGTTGCTGTAGTGTGTAAAAATCGGCTTTCCTCTGTTGCAACACTCATTTCCAAGTTCCAAACTGCCTTTGGAAGCAACGTCAGCACATAACTGTTTGTCGGGAGCTTCATGAAATGGGTTTACATGGCGCGCATAAGCCTAAGATCACCATGTGCAATGCTCAAGCGTCTGTCGGCCGGAGTGGTGTAAAGCTCGCCGCCATTGGACTCCATCTTGCAGTCCGACAAAATAATCTGGGTTTGGCGGATGTCATGAGAACGCTACCTGCCCCAATGCATAGTGTCAACTGTAAAGTTTGGTGGAGGAGGAATAATGGTCTGGGGCTGTTTTTTAGGGTTCGGGCTAGGCCCCTTAGTTCCAGTGAACAGAAAGTTTAACACAACATACAATAATATTCTAGATGATTCTGTGCTTCCAACTTTGTGGCAACAGTTTGGGGAAGGCCCTTTTCTGTTTCAGCATGAAAGCGAGTTCAAAGCGAGGTCCATACAGAAATGGTGTGTCGAGATTTTTGTGGAAGAACTTGACTGGCCTGCACAGAGCCCTGGCCTCAACTACATCGAACACCTTTGGGATGATTTGGAACGCTGACTGTGAGCCAGGGCTAATTGCCCAACATCAGTGCCCAACCTCACTAATGCTCTTGAGGCTGCTGCGGGTACTTGCTTCCATTCAATGTTCCAACGTCTAGCGGAAAGCCTTC
Source organism: Oncorhynchus keta (assembly GCF_023373465.1). Lineage (NCBI taxonomy): Eukaryota > Metazoa > Chordata > Actinopteri > Salmoniformes > Salmonidae > Oncorhynchus > Oncorhynchus keta. Next base: position 44,742,688 of record NC_068433.1, read on the forward strand.
CCAGAAGAGTGAGGGCTGTTATAGCAGCAAAGGAGGGACCAACTCCATTTAATGCCCATGATTTTGGAATGAGATGTTTGACTAGCAGGTGTCCATATACTTTTGGTCATGTAGTGTATATTTGCTACTGCTCGACTAAATAATCTTGGTTGCCAGCCTATCTCCCAAACAATCGACCATTCAAATAATTGGGGCCAGCCCTACAGTTAACCATAAGAGGGGACTGCAGATCTGAGTGCTACTGCTCTGTGGGATCATGAAGGGATGCCGTTTGATGACAAAACATTAAAGCCCATGGGTGTAAGAGAGACTTTCCCACCAAAAATCACAACACTCCACATCCCCATGGGACACTGGCTCATGACGTCTGTGTTTGTTGAGAAAGAAAAGAAACGGAGTGTGTGTGTGAGTTATGATAGATGTCCGTCACAGTGATTCAGCCTGTCTGCACCTGTTTTATGGGGGCTTCCACCCTACACACACACACACACACACACTGCTTTCTGGGTCGGTCTAAAGGGCAACTGGCCCACATAGTTACTGTCAAGGAAAGACTGAGTCAGGGAACCTCAACCTCCTCTCCCCCTTTCACTCCATTTTTGTTTGTCTCCGTTTTCTCCCTTCAATTTGTGGTGTTGATTCTCTGTGGGTCCGTTACCCGAGATGGATCGTGTGAAATGGAGTCCATGTCCTGCTTGTCCCTGTTGTTCTGGAAAATAAGAGTCTGATTATCACAGCAATGTTATTGACATTCCTTGTTTGGCAAGACACGAGTGATGGATGTATGGAGCAAGATCGGCCAGACAGTTGTCACATCGTTGAGTCAAGTGTCTTCTGTGTTGTAGAGTTGCTCCTAATCTGTTGATGTAGTCTACCGTAAGTGTGTGATCACCTTGTTTCATTGGATCCATTGTGAGAATTGTATTTGGTGGGAGAACAGTTAGTAGGTGGTGAATAGTGATGTCATTATGATATTAGTTAACTGTCTCCAGTGGGTATATTGTGTTCCATTTGAGTGGCTGTGAAATCATGTACTGTATATTAGAGTAGTGAGACTGTCGACAGAAGCCTTCTGTGTTGGGTAATCAGACAGAATTGCCCTCCTCCAGCGCATTCAATGTGTTACTGTACACTCTCTCTATCTGTCCTCTCTCTCTTTCTCACCCTCCCTCTGGAGTCACAATGATGATGATGACAGACTGGCAGTGTTTCTCTCTCCCTCCTCGTCCCTGGTACTCTGCCAAGCAGCAACAAATCATCCCTTCATCCCGGGAATAAAAGTGACATTTGGAATTAATTTCCATTTGTTGATGTCATGAAAAGAGGAGGGGAAGATGGTTCTCTCCCTCTATGTCCATGGGAGAGAGGAGGGCATTGATTAGGGAGAACTGTTGGAGTTTGGTTGGACTGTGTGTCTGTGCGCAATGAGTTTGATTTCAGTTCCCGACACGGTCTGTAGGGTAGTGTTTGGAAAGGATTTCATCCGTGGTCAGCTGTGGCCATATGGTGTTCAGAGTAGGCTGTTTTTTACTTTTATCACAACAAAATGTTTGAGAAACACAGACACAGCCATCGGTAGTCTGGCCTCTTGGTTTGAGTGTAACTGAATGAAGATTTATTTGGGATTGGCCTCATATTGGGGAGAGTGGAAGGCGGGGCAAGCCCCCTTTCTGCCTCTGCTTCTCCCATTACTATAATCTCATCCAAGATGTCTGCATTGGGCACACACACTCGCACACATGCATTCACACACTACCATAATCTCATCCAAGATGTCTCTGTATCCAGCAAACAGTGCATTCGGAAAATATTCAGACCCCTTGACTTTTTCCATATTTTGTTACATTATAGCCTTATTCTAAAATGGATTTAATATTTTTTTCCCCTCGTCAATCTACGCTAGGGTTGCAAAGGGTCAGAAGCTTTCCGGTAAATTTCTGGAATTTTTCCAGAAATTTTCCATGGGAAGTTAAGCCTGGGAATTTTGCTCAAATTCATCAAAGAAGTTAGCTTATGAACCTTTTTTTTTAATGTGGCATACACAAGGAAATTCTAGGTCTTGTGGCATATTTTGGTTAAACTATTCCCAACCCTCTGCATGCACAGTGCAATCTTCCATCACATGTACAGCTGATTCTCAAGACCTTGCACACGAATGAGATGCTATTGAGCCCACACTACTACACCGTCTGAGCCAAGGAGTACATACTTTCTGGTAATTATATTATATTATAATTTTATTATAATACTGGGTGGGGTGAATATATTTTATGACATACATTATTTTTTTGTTAACTAATAAATAGTAGCCTACAGCAAAGAGTGTTTAAATCATTTGTAACTTCTTAACAATTTCTGCTAGTTAGTTTTTGCTACCATGTGGGTTTCAGCTTGCTTGAGCCTGCTAACTGAGTGTTAATTGTTTCCATAAATGTTAAATTTTAGAACATTTATCTTACAAAGGGGTTGTTTAATCTAACTGCTTAACTATTTATCTGTACATTGAATAGCATTTTTATTTTCTACACTTTTTTTTACAGGAAAATGCCACATGCACACTATCTGATGTGTGGAGACATTTCACTGCAGCTAATGTAGATGGAAAAGCTGTGAACATTTGCAAATACTGTGCCAAATCATATGGGAAGAATGCAACAAAGATGGAGAATAATCTAGCCAAGTGCATAAAGTTCCCTCAGCACTCACAACAAGCAACCTCTGACAAAAATCCCTCTACTTCTATTCAAGGCGAAAATTATTAACCAGACACCTTATCGATAGCAACAGCTCATGGTCCTCCTGGAATCAGAAGTTTTTTTTGTCTCAATGGAGGAACATAGTCAGAGATGCTGATGAATGTCTTGCTCGAGCTGTGTATGCAACTGGTTCACCTCTGATGCTCACAGGCAATGTGTATTGGAAGATATTTCTGAATGTTCTTTGCCCAGCATGCACACCTTCAACCAGACATGCTTTATCTAATTTGCTGGATGCAGAGTTCAACAGAGTTCAAGTGAAGGTCAAGCAAATCATAGAGAAAGCAGACTGTATTGCAATCACCTCTGATGAGTGGTCGAATGTTTGTGGGCAAGGAATAATTAACTTTATCATCTCCACCCCTCAACCAGTATTCTACAAGAGCACAGACACAAGGAGACAACAGACACACCGGTCTCTACATTGCAGATGAGCTGAAGGCAGTCATCAATGACCTTGGACCACAGAAGGTATTTGCACTGGTGACAGACAATGCTGCGAACATGAAGGCTGCTTGGTCTAAAGTGGAGAAGTCCTACCCTCACATCACACCCATTGGCTGTGCTGCTCATGCATTGAATCTGCACCTCAAGGACATCATGGAACTGAAAACAATGGATACAATCTACAAGAGATCTAAGGAAATGGTTAGGTATGTGAAGGGTCATCAAGTTTTATAGCAGCAATCTACCTCACCAAGCAATATGAGAAGAATAAGAGCACCACATTGAAGCTGCCCAACAATACCTGTTGGGGTGGTGTTGTCATCATGTTTGACAGTCTCATGAAGCGGAAGGAGTCTCTAAGAAATGGCCATATCACAATCTGCCGATATGGACATCGCCCCATCAAGAGGATCATCCTGGATGATGTATTTTGGGAGAGTGTGGTAAGCAGCCTGAAACTTATAGCAGTAGTCATTGCACGAATTGAGGGAGACAATGCCATCCTGTCTGATGTTCAGACTCAGCTTGCAGATGTAGGGGAAGAAATCCGTACTGCCCTGCCCACTTCACTGTTGCTCCAAGCAGAAGAAACTGCATCAAATGCATCAAAGCGTGAAGACTTCTGCCTGAATCCCATACACTCCGCAGCGTACATGTTGGACCCATGCTGGCAAGACCATCCTGTCTGGTGCAGAGATCAACAAGGCCTATGTCATCACTACTGTGTCTCGCCACCTTGGCCTGGATGAGGGCAAGCTTCTTGGCAGTCTGGCGAAAGACACTTCCAAGCAAGGGCTTTGGGATGGAGATGCAATATGGCAGTCGTGCCAACATATCTCATCAGTCACCTGGTGGAAGGGACTTTGTGGATCTGAGGCTCTTTCCCCTGTTGCCTCCATCATCGGGCGGCAGGTGGTTAGAGCGTTGGGCCATTAATCGAAAGGTTGCTAGGTTGAATCCACGAGCTGACAAGGTAAAAATCTGTCGTTCTGCCCCTGAACAAGGCAGTTCACCCACTGTTCCTAGGCCATCATTGTAAATAAGAATTTGTTCTTAACTTACTTGCCTAGTTAAATAAAAAATCCTCCAAATCCCACCAACATCAGCCGCCTCAGAGCGCAACTTGTCCTTGTTTGGGAACACACACACCAAAGCACGTAACAGGCGGACCAATACAAGGGTTGAAAAAATGTTGGCCATCCGGGAAAATTTGAAGCTTTTTGAGCCTGACAATGAGCCATCCTCAACAAGGTTGGAAAGTGACAGTGAAGATTAGGCCTCAGTGTCTGATGTTCAAGAGGTGAACATTGAGGAGGTCCAGGGAGAAGACATGGAAGCCTGAGAGGAAGACAACCAAAGCTTTAGTTTCTAGACTACCATTTTACAGATGTATGTTGAGAATGTTTTTGGGGGATGCAATGAATCATTGGGTTCATTATATATTCCCTTTCTTTTGTTGTTTAGTGAAATCATCCCATTTTAATTTAATCATTTGCAATTGTCTACATATGTTAAGGTAAAAGGTTTGTTTCTGTCTACAAATTATATGGTAAATACAGTAGCAATAAAAAGTATGTGAACCCTTTGGAATGACCTGGATTTCTGCATAAATTGGTCATCAAATTGGATCTGATATTCATCTTAGTCACAACAATAGACACACATAGTGTGCTTAAACTAATAATACACAAATTATTGTATTTTTCTTGTCTATATTGAATGCATCATCTAAACATTCACAGTGTAGGTTGGAAAAAGTATGTGAACCCCTAGGCTAAGGACTTCTCCAAAAGCTAATTGGAGTCAGGAGTCAGCTAACCTGGAGTCCAATCATTGAGACGAGATTGGAGATGTTGGTTAGAGCTGCCTTGCCCTGTAATAAACACTCACAAAATTTGAGTTTGCTATTCACAAGAAGCATTGCCTGATGTGAACCATGCCTCGAACAAAAGAGATCTCAGAAGACCTAAGATTAAGAATTGCTGACTTGCATAAAGCTGCAAAAGTATCTCTAAATGCCTTGATGTTCATCAGTCCACAGTAAGACACATTTTCTATAAATGGAGAAAGTTCAGCACGGTTGCTACTCTCCCTGTAAGTGGCTGTCCTGCAAAGATGACTGCAAGAGCACAGCGCAGAATGCTCAATGAGGAAGAATCCTAGAGTGTCAGCTAAAGACTTACAGAAATCTCTGGAACATGCGAACATCTCTGTTGAAGAGTTTACGATATGTAAAACACTAAACAAGAATGGTGTTCATGGGAGGACACCATGGAAGAAGCCACTGCTGTCCAAAAAAAAGTTTGAAGTTTGCAAATGTGCACCTGGATGTTCCACAGCGCTACTGGCAAAATATTCTGTGGACAGATAAAAGTAAAGTTGTTGTTTGGAAGGAACACACAACACTATGTGTGGAGAGAAAAAAAGCACATCACACAAACATCAAAACCTCATTACAACTGTAAACTATGGTTGAGGGAGCATCATGGTTTGGGGCTGCTTTGCTGCCTCAGGGCCTGGACTGCTTGCTATCATCAACGGAAAAATGAATTCCCAAGTTCATCGAGACATTTTGCAGCATAATGTTAGACTATCTGTCCGCCAATTGAAGCTCAACCAAAGTTGGGTGATGCAACAGAACAACGACCCAAAACACAGAAGTAAATCAACAACAGAGAATGGCTTCAACAGAAGAAAATACGCCTTCTGGAGTGGGCCAGTCAGAGTCCTGACCTCAACCTGATTTGAGATGCTGTGGCATGACGTCGAGAGCAATTCACACCAGACATCCCAAGAATATTGCTGAACTGAATTAGTTTTGTAAAGAGGAATGGTCCAAAATTCCTCCTGACTGTTGTGCAGGTCTGATCCTCAACTACAGAAAATGTTTGGTTGAGGTTATTGCTGCAAAAGGAGGGTCAACCAGTTATTAAATCCAAGGGTTCACATACTTTTTCCACCCTGCACTGTGAATGTTTACACGGTATGTTCAATAAAGACAAACGTATAATTGTTTGTGTTATTAGTTTAAGCAGACTGTGTTTTGTCTATTGTTGTGACCTAGATGAAGATCAGATACAATTTTATGACCAATTTATGCAAAAATCCAGGTATTTCCAAATGGTTCACATACTTTTTCTTGCCACTGTATATCCAATGCAAAAAACATCTACATTTAAACGGTATTAATATTAATTTGCATATATTTCCAGTAATTCTCATATATTCCCATGGAAAGATTCCACTCCTGAATATTCCCCAAAATGTGCAACCCTAATCTACACACCATACCCCATAATGACATAAGTATTCAGAACCTTTACTCAGTACTTTGTTGAAGCACCTTTTGGCAGTGATTACAGCCTCGAGTCTTCTTGGGTATGACGCTACAAGCTTGGCCCACCTGTATTTGGGGAGTTTCTCCCATTTTTCTCTGCAGACCCTCTCAAACTATGTCAGGTTGGATGGGGAGGGTCGCTGCACAGCTATTATCAGGTCTCTCCTGAGATGTTCAATCAGGTTCAAGTCCGGTCTCTGGCTGGGCCACTCAAGGACATTCATTTGTTCCGAAACCACTCCTGTGTTGTCTTGGCTGTGTGCTTAAGGTTGTTGTCCTGTTAGAAGGTGAACCTTCGCCTCATTCCTGAGGTCCTGAGTGCTCTGGAGCAGGTTTTCACCATAGATTTCTCTGTACTTTTCTCCATTCATCTGTCCCTCGATCCTGACTAGTCTCCCAGTCCCTGCCACTGAAAAACATCCCCACAGAAAGATGCTGCCACCACCATGCTTCGCCAGGTTTCCTCCAGATGTTATGCTTGGCATTCAAACCAAAGAGTTCAATCTTGGTTTCAGCCGACCAGAGAATCTGGTTTCTCATGGTCTGTGTCCTTTAGGTGCCTTTTGGAAATTCCAAGTGGGCCGTCGTGCCTTTTACTGAAGAGTGGTTTCCATCTGGCCACTACCATAAAGGCCTGATTGGTGGAGTGCTGCAGAGATGTTCCACAGAGGAACTATGGAGCTCTATCAGAATTACCGTCTGGTTCTTGGTGACATCCCTGACCAAGGCCCTTCTCCCCGATTGCTCAGTTTGGCCTTCAATGCTGCAGACATTTTTTGGTATCCTTCTCCAGATCTGTGCCTCAACAGAATCCTGTCTCGGAGCTCTACGGACGATACCTTTGACCTCATGGCTTGGTTTTTGCTCTGACAGGCACCGACAACTGTGGGACCTTACATAGAGAGGTGTATGCCTTTCCAAATCACGTTCAATCAATTGAATTTACCACAAGTTGACTCTAATCCAGTTGTAGAAACATCTCAAGGATGATAAATGGAAACAGGATGCACTTGAGATCAATTTCGAGTTTCATAGCAATACTTATGAATACGTATGTAAATAAGATATTTGTTTTTTATTTGTAATAAATGTGCAAAAATGTCTAAACCTGTTTTCGCTTTGTCATTAAAGGGTATTGTGTGTAGATGGATTCAATTATTTTTTTTACAAATCAATTTTAGAATATGGCTGTAATGTAACAAAATGTGGAAAAAGTCAAGGGGTCTGAATACTTTCTGTTTGTGGAATTAGTATGCCATAAAGGCCTTTCCAGAAACTGTATGAAATTGGAATTCCGCTCTGTTGGGATTATATGTGGTGGAGCACTGGTCTGGACAATATTCCAGACAGGGAATAAAGTGGGATTTTATAGTCTTGGAGTGGGAATAACAGCACACCAGACCTGGACACAACCTCATCTTGGCCGACAGCTGCTCACATGTTTGTGTGACGGTGTCTCTATGTTTGTGTATCTATTCTCTGACGTGTTTCTCCCTCATCCAGGTCCTGTTGCCCATCGACACAGACACTGAGGAGGAGGATAGTTCAACCATGGTTCGAGGAGGGTCCCGCTCTAGCCTCCCAGTAGTGGGCATAACACCTAGCTGGGTGGAGGTGTAGCTCTGGTATCCTTCTCTACAAGACCCTGACCCGAGCCACACATACGCTGACCCGTACGCTCCTTCCAGAACACACAGATTTGCTTTTTTTCATTGTACACATCCCAATGATGTCTTTGATGACTTGGCTGTTATGAGGATGTTGAATGTTATATGAACTATGCTTGATGAAGAAGAGAGAAAAAAAAGTCCTTTGCCCTTGCAGTCCCTGTTTACTGAAACAACAAGCTCGGTGTGGCTATAAAGTGTCTCTTAATGGAGATAATTAGAGAGCACAGTGTGAGCTTGAGGGAACACAACAGTGGTGATGAAAGAGTAAATCTGTCCTCTCTCTCAGGGGGATTTTGTGAAAAGGGTGTTTGTTGATCTCCAAAGAGCTCTTTGACATCATACAGATTACTGCTTGGTACAAACCTTGACATACAGCGTCTAATAGTCTGTAATTAAATGCGTTAAAAGTCTGTTTTGGACCTGTAGTATTTAGTAGAATCCACTACTAGTGTTCCTGTATCCTTTCCTCCTTCGCCACTAACAGGTGGAAGGGCTGGATAGTTTCAATCATTGATTTCACCTATCACGTCCACTCAGATCAGTTGTCAGACTATTGTAACTCAGCTGGAGGAGTTGGACCTTAGAGTTGGCAATGTTTTATCTGAGTTGGACTGTAGTGGTCTGGAACAGTTCTTCACACTGTCTCCAGAAGATGTTTAACAAGGTGGAAAATGGTATTCTATGTGGAAAATGGATCAGATCATTTTATATTCCTCATGGATGTCCATTTGGGATTGATTTGGATTTATACACATATTTGCAATGTGTCTACTATGAACTAAAGATCTTAGTGATATGGAGTGATTTTGAACATTCTAAATGTATTTTCTTATTTCTTTTGTGTATTTGACATATTTTACTGTATTCATCTTACTTGGGGTTAAACCTGTGGTAACGACATGTAATGGGAGATTTCGAAGTGGTGTGACAGAAATGATCACAGTCAATTCAGAGATGACCCGAGATACCAAAATAGTGTTCAGGTTACCATGTTAATGTTGATTCTTATAGATCACATTTCTCAATCATTGAGCTGTTAACTCTAACATGAAAATACAGTACTGCCATTTTTGTAATGATTGAATGATGTTCCTGTAACCATTTTAATGTCTTAGTGATGTGAAAGACTCTGATTGTGAGACTGTCATTTCACGTGACCTCAAATGTGTAGATCAGCTACTGTGAGGACCTGCGACACTACATTTATGCTAATTATTCACTGTAAAAAAAGAAAATGACTCATGCTCTGTCTATAACATATATTTTATTTAGCGTTACTCCAATCCATCATGTATGTGTTTTGTGGAAACAGAATTTTGAATTGTGACTGAATGTTTAATGGTTATATCCACTTGAAAGTGCCATGTTTGCTATAATATATTCATGATTCATTTATGATACAACAAGAAACATGTCTTTGTCTTTTGTCTTAACTGTTGTCACTATTGTTTGTATTATAATTTAAATTCAAGTAAAATTGTATAATAATAAAAACCACGAGTGTTGAATACCTTTGGTGGCTCGGGTCAGCCCCGTGGCTGCTGAGCTCGATGACAGACACCTGAGCGGGACTCAGAGTAGTACACCTGTGTGTGGGGTGGGGGGGGGCAACGGGCCTTTGACCCCAAACTGATGACAGGAGGGGTGAGGGGGTGGTTAGAGGGGGAGATAGTCATTGGCACAGGGACTGGTAGAGGAGAGAGTTAGTTAGGGGGGTGTCTGGTGTGATCCTAAGCAGAGTGTCGCCACTTGGGCTTGACCAGGTTTACATGTTTGCTCTCCCAGTGAGCACCTAAACTTAGCATGCAAAGAGCCTGCCTTCCTGCAATGACTAAGGCCTGGGTTCAGTCCCAATACGATTTGTAGACAATGCGGCTGTTAAACGCAATTCTGATTGAGCAGCGTTTACCGTGAATATGAGCTCTAAGAACATGAGGACATTTCCTTTAAAGCCCTGATGGGATTAACTCAGTAGGATGGAGCACAGTACTAGTTTTGGGTGTGATTCCTGCTTGGGCCACATACAGCACATACTTATACTAAATGTTTGTGTTAACTGTTAGTTACTTTCATAATACTGTTTACTTGGTAATGTTAGTATTATGTTTCAAGTGTTCTCACAATCTAGAGCTGTTCAGAAAAAAGTTGATCTTTACAAATAAATATTGTTTTTATGTTTTACTTCCTTTACACACAAAAAGTTAATCCGGTTCAATAGAGGTTATATTTACATGTACAAAATTACAGTATAAAACGATACACGTCAAACAATGTCCTTATTACATTTATATTAAAAATAGTAAAAAAATATATTCAAGAATATTGATGGTTGGTTATTCAGTGCAGATACCCCTGAGGAAAAAACAACAGGAAGTAGGCAACAGGAATTGGATTGAAAGGGATGGGTGGATGGGGTAGTAGCATAGAAAATGATAGAGGCCTCTAGTAGCCAAAAGGCCGTGTTAGAATGGGCTGTGCTATTGAGGGCATCCACCATTTTAATGAAGTCAACTGGGTGGGACTTCCAACTTCGTTAACTGATTCCTCCTGGTGACCCAGTTGGAGTCATGTCCTACTGGGTCATTAGGAGGGATTAGCCAATTGTGAAGAAGAAAATTGACTTTAAAATGGAGATCAATGGCACTGCCCATGATATCACAGACGCTACAGTTGAAGTCGGAAGTTTACATACACCTTAGCCAAATACGTTTAAACTCAGTTTTTCACAATTCCTGACATTTAATCCTAGTAAAATATTCCCTGTCTTAGGTCAGTTAGGATCACCACTTTATTTGAAGAATGTGAAATGACATAATAATAGTAGAGAGAATGATTTATTTCAGCTTTCATTTCTTTCATCACATTCCCAGTGGGTCAGAAGTTTACATACACTTAATTAATATTTGGTAGCATTGCCTTTAAATTGTTGAACTTGATTAAAAATTTCAGGTAGCCTTCCACAAGCTTCCCACAATAAGTTGGGTGAATTTTGGCCCATTCCTCCTGACAGAGCTGGTGTAACTGAGTCAGTTTTATAGGCCTCCTTGTTCGCGCACGCTTTTTCAGTTCTGCCCACAAATGTTCTATAGTATTGAGGTCAGGGCTTTGTGATGGCCACTCCCATACCTAGACTTTTTTTTTTTTTTTTTTGCCACAACTTTGTAAGTATGCTTGGGGTCATTGTCCATTTGCAACCAAGCTTTAACTTTGGCTTGCAAGCCTCCCCCTTTCTCCTCCAAACATAACGATGGTCATTATGACCAAACAGTTCTATTTTTGTTTCATCAGACCAGAGGACTTTTCTCCAAAAAGTACGATCTTTGTCCCCATGTGCAGTTGCAAACCGTAGTCTGGCTTTTTTATGGCGGTTTTGGAGCAGTGGCTTCTTCCTTGCTGAGTGGCCTTTCAGGTTATGTCGATATAGGACTCGTTTTACTGTGGATATAGATACTTTTGTACCGGTTCCTCTAGCATCTTCACAAGGTCCTTTGCTGTTGTTCTGGGATTGATTTGCATTTTTCGCACCAAAGTACGTTCATCTTTAGGAGACAGAATGCATCACCTTCCTGAGATGTATGACAGCTGCGTGGTTCCATGGTGTTTATACTTGCATACTATTGTTTGTACAGATGAACATGGTACCTTCAGGCATTGGGAAATTGCTCCCAAGGATGAACCAGACTTTTATATCTGAAGTCTTGGCTGATTTCTTTTGATTTTGCCTGATGTCAAGCAAAGAGGCACTGAGTTTGAAGGTAGGCCTTGAAAAACATCCACAGGTACACCTCCAATTGACTCAAATTATGTCAATTAGCCTATCAGAAGCTTCTAAAGCCATGACATCATTTTCTGGAATTTTCCAAGCTGTTTAAAGGCACAGTCAACTTAGTGTACGTAAACTTCTGACATACTGGAATTGAGATACAGTGAATTTTAAGTGAAATAATCTGTCTGTAAAGAATTGTTGGGAAAATGACTTGTGTCATGCACAAAGTAGATGTCCCAACCAACTTGCCAAAACTATAGTTTGTTAACAAGAAATTTGTGGAGTGGTTGAAAAACAAGTTTTAATGACTCCAACATAAGTGTATGTAAACTTCCGACTTCAACTGTATTTGGCACAGATCGAAAGATGAGTCCTATATGTGACTATGGGTAGTTGAGTAGTGTTTGGAGTGTGAGTATGTGGGTCAAAAAGAAAGCTGATTTAGAGGTTTAGCATCAGAGGGTATGAAATGAGCATGTTGGCTACTATAGCTGTACCTGGGGTTATAGTTTCTGTGTGCGCGGGACAAGTTCATTGCTGGCTCCTTATTGGCCCCTGTCTCAGGCTCCGTTACTTCCGTGGGGCCAATCGCCTGTGTCGAATAGGTGTGACACCACATAATCTTCATACTGTCCGTCGATCAGCTTGGCTGCGTTGTTCCTGGCGAACCAGCAGTCCACGCTCTGACGTCCGCTGTAGATACGCCGGGTCTTCTGGACCACCGGCACTGAACGCCCTTTGACCTTCAGGATGGGTGACCGTGCAGACGTGCTATTGTCTCCTGTTGCCATGGCATTGCCAGGAAGCTCTGCGAGTCCCACTTCCTCATACAGAAACTGACCTGGAAGTAGAATCACAGAGGGTCAGAATGGAAAGGAACCACAGAGCTATAGGCAAACCAATGGTAATCCTCACTAGGGCCTAATTCCATGTCGGCTCAAGACCCCTTCTCCCACCGACCACTAGTAGTTTCTGATACCTACCCAGTAGTCCATGACAGTCATGTGACAGCCCTTTGCTGTTGGAGATGTAAAATCCCAGGTGGTTTCTCTGATAAGGAGCAGGGTTCTTGTACTGATGCACCAGTATGACGAAACTAATGGTTCCTCCTATGGTTACGGTCACGGTGGACTTTCCCACTATCGTCACCGCAAGCCCGCCACTCTCCACGGAGACTGTGGTGTCGCAGGGCAGGACCAGGCGGTCACGTCCATCCAGAATGACCTTCTTGGGGGTGACCTCGATGTAGGAACGTTTGGGTCGGTTCACCACGATGGTAATGGTGCTGAAGTATGTCCTGTGCTGTTTGTGGCTGCCCACTGGTGCCGGGGCGCCTATCAGCTTACCGTTTACTGTCACACCTAGACTCACATACACACACGCACGATCGCACACACAAATAGACCACACAAATCATATGAAAACACATAACCAAACATCAAACAAAGTTAGAATCTCTTGAGAGGACAGTCTTACCAGAGTGCTTGTGGTCAGATACCATTCTGAGAATGTGTCCTGGCTCTCCGTTGATGTTGAAACACACAGTCAGTTTACTGAGGGGGAACTCAACCACAAAGTGGGGATCGCCGTCCGCTGTGGCAAGGGGGTTGGTGTGAGAGAGACGGGATAGGGAGACACTGGTATTGAATATGAGGGAATATGAGGAGATAGTACATCTATGCATATGGATTCAAATATATGTGTATTGCAGTATTTGAAATGTATAACATTTTCAAATACACAGCCCAAACAAGTACTTTTATTTGAGTATCTGAATGATTTTTTGTAAAAATCAAATAGTCGACCAAATTGGATTTGAAAGTTTTTTTCAAATACCTGGGTTAAATGCATGGGAGTATTTGAGGATATGAATACTTGTTTGGAAATAGTAGTTGAAATACATTAAATAGTATTTGAACCCAGGTCTGATAAATACACTTTTCTGTATTCTGTATCTGTGGGTCTGAAGCACAAATGACTATACCGTATGTATAATCAGATATCACCAGATACCAGTGTAGGCTGTAAATTGTAGGCTGTTAGTTGTAGGCTGTAAATTGTAGGCAGTTAGTTGTAGGCAGTTAGCTGTTGGCTGTAAATTGTAGGCAGTTAGTTGTAGGCAGTTAGTTGAAGGCTGTAAATTGTAGGCAGTTAGTTGTAGGCTGTAAATTGTACGCAGTTAGTTGTAGGCAGTTAGCTGTTGGCTGTAAATTGTAGGCAGTTAGTTGTAGGCAGTTAGCTGTTGGCTGTAAATTGTAGGCAGTTAGTTGTAGGCAGTTAGTTGTAGGCAGTTAGTTGTAGGCTGTAAATTGTAGGCAGTTAGTTGTAGGCAGTTAGCTGTTGGCTATAAATTGTAGGCAGTTAGTTGTAGGCAGTTAGTTGAAGGCTGTAAATTGTAGGCAGTTAGTTGTAGGCTGTAAATTGTACGCAGTTAGTTGTAGGCAGTTAACTGTTGGCTGTAAATTGTAGGCAGTTAGTTGTAGGCTGTTAGTTGTAGGCAGTTAGTTGTAGGCAATTAGCTGTAGGCAGTTAGCTGTTGGCTGTTAGTTGTAGGCAGTTAGTTGTAGGCAATTAGCTGTAGGCAGTTAGTTGTAGGCAGTTAGTTGTAGGCTGTAAATTGTAGGCAGTTAGTTGTAGGCAGTTAGCTGTTGGCTATAAATTGTAGGCAGTTAGTTGTAGGCAGTTAGTTGAAGGCTGTAAATTGTAGGCAGTTAGTTGTAGGCTGTAAATTGTACGCAGTTAGTTGTAGGCAGTTAACTGTTGGCTGTAAATTGTAGGCAGTTAGTTGTAGGCAGTTAGCTGTTGGCTGTAAATTGTAGGCAGTTAGTTGTAGGCTGTTAGTTGTAGGCAGTTAGTTGTAGGCAATTAGCTGTAGGCAGTTAGCTGTTGGCTGTTAGTTGTAGGCAGTTAGTTGTAGGCAATTAGCTGTAGGCAGTTAGCTGTTGGCTGTTAGTTGTAGGCAGTTAGCTGTTGGCTGTTAGTTGTAGGCAGCTAGTTGTAGGCAGTTAGTTGTAGACAATTAGCTGTAAGCAGTTAGCTGTTGGCTGTTAGTTGTAGGCAGTTAGTTGTAGACAATTAGCTGTAGGCAGTTAGCTGTTAGTTGTTAGTTGTAGGCAATTAGCTGTAGGCAATTAGCTGTAGGCAGTTAGCTGTTGGCTGTTAGTTGTAGGCAATTAGCTGTAGGCAATTAGCTGTAGGCAGTTAGCTGTTGGCTGTTAGTTGTAGGCAGTTAGTTGTAGGCAGTTAGCTGTTGGCTGTTAGTTGTAGGCAGTTAGCTGTTGGCTGTTATTTGTAGGCAGTTAGCTGTAGGTTGTTAGTTGTTTCCTGCTTTGAATGGGCCTGTGAGACCTGAGCTAAGTGCAAATTCATGAGATGAGAGAGCAGCAGTAATGACAGGGTCATTGATGTCATCTCACGTGTCTTCTTCAGTCTACTGACCTCTCTCTCAGTCTCAGTGTGTGTGTGTGTGTGTGTGTGTGTGTGCACACACGTGTGTGTATTCCCGTGACTGTGTGTGTGTGTGTGTTTGTGAGTACTTCCCAGTACCAATCCCAGGCCCAGTGCAGATACTTCAATTAGCCCCTGTAAACATTCTGTAGTTCAGTTTCAGAGTAAATAGACATCTCCGACCCCTTGACTGTCTGTTATGATTGCTGTGTGTCTGACTGGGTTCCTAACTTAAAGTCGGCCCACACAGAGAGTAGAGAGAGTCTACTGTACCTTTCTCCAGTCCCCCTCCCTCTAACAGAGCCTCAGAACCACTAACCTGATGTTTTGGAGATGGTTACGGATTTTTGGGCTGGCCTCTTCAAAACTTTAGCTATAGACAAAACAGACTTTGATTTGTACAGGTCATATGTTTTCAATAGTCCAATACTTCCTCTCAGTTTCTATTTGTTGGCATTGGCATCCATAACAGGAAGCATTTGATCAAACGGATTAAGTCAGAAACAAAAGCCTCAAGCCTGCTAACCTGTTGTCTTGGTAACTGTGGAACTCTGTCCACCCGGCTGGTCTTTCTTCAAGTGCAGGCTCTGGGCTGTGTCTTCCTCCCCTTCCATCTCATCCGACAGCTCATTGGCTGAAACAGCCTTCTTATTTGTCTCTGTGGTTACAGGGGTGGGGGTGGGTGTATCCTCGGCCATGGTTCCATCGGCCAGCACCTGAGGTTTTTCCACCACCAGGGAGGTGAGGGGCGTGAGGAAGTGGTATGTCAGGGAGAGGTTAGTCGCCTGCTGGGTATGTCCCTCTCTCTCCCTGCTGGTCTGGCTCTTCAGCCTGGACCTCAGCCCCTCCTTCACACTCAGGAAACCCCATACACGCTCCACGAAATCATCCGCCACTGACCCTGTCGTGCCCACCCCTGTGTCCCCTGACCCCACCCCGGCCGCCGCCTCCTTCACGTGCCTCTCCGTCTCCACCTCCCTTTGCCGTAACGCCACGTCTGTCTCCAGGACGATGCTCTTGTCGCTGTTGCTGGCCGTGACCTGGACGTGCAGGGAGTCTGCACTTTGATTGGTCAATTTGCCGGCGATGACGATCTCTGAGCCGTTGAAATAGTTGGTGAAGAGGTGCTGGGTGACGTACTGGACCGAGTCCTCTGTGTAATTCACCCTGATGTCAGAGAGCAGTGGAGTGCCTATCTCATCATAAAACCTAGAGGAAGAGAGAGGGAGGGAGGGACATGGAGGGAGGGAGAGAGAGAGAGATATGGAAAAGTGAAAGAAGGAATAGAAGTAACATCCAATGTTATAATATGTGTTACCATGTTATAACATGTTGAGAATCTAGCGCCCAGTAGAGGTCTAGACCTCAGCTACTCCACTGTATCATGGACACAAGAATCAAGACATTGTGTGTGCTACTCTCTTATATGCTCTAGGGGCCTCAAATGACTGTGTGACTGTGTACACACACTCACCCCCCCAGAGATCCGGTTAGGGACAGTGATGTATTGAGGAGAGCATGCCTGCGTCCCAAATGTCACCCTGTGGTTCCTGGTCATAAGGAGTGCACTCTGTAGGGATTAGGGAATGGGGTGCCATTTTGGATACAACCAGCGTGTGTTTGTAATATGTTGGTTTTCCTGCCAGGCCTTGGACCGTACATAGCACAGTAAACCTCCTCACCTCTTTAACTGTGTGTTGACTCAGCTAGGTCTCTCCTCTGTTATTATCTCAGGATGCTATCAATTAACCCCTCAGACATACCCAGACTGCCCTTTCACAACACACAGTCACACACATTCCTCCCCTCACTCCTAAACTAACACTTCAGAAAAGTGTCCAGTAAGACTGTCGCCAAGTGTGTGTGAGTGTTTGGTTTGGTTTGAAAGATTGCAGTTTAAGAAGAGCCTTCTCTCAGTTCGTGTATTATTGGTTATTCTTTCACTCATTCCTATTCCTTTATCTCACCCCCTGACCTTCTCTAAACCATTTGACTATAATGGATTATAATGAATCAATTCTAACCACCCCTGCCTTCTCCTCTGTACTAGCTGTCTACTGAACCTCTCTCTCTCTCTCTCTCTCTCTCTCTCTCTCTCTCTCTCTCTCTCTCTCTCTCTCTCTCTCTCTCTCTCTCTCTCTCTCTCTCTCTCTCTCTCTCTCTCTCTCTCTCTCTCTCTCTCTCTCTCTCTCTCTCTCTCTCTCTCTCTCTCTCTCTCTCTCTCTCTCTCTCTCTCTCTCTCTCTCTCTCTCTCTCTCTCTCTCTCTCTCTCTCTCTCTCTCTCTCTCTCTCTCTCTCTCTCTCTCTCTCTCTCTCTCTCTCTCTCTCTCTCTCTCTCTCTCTCTCTCTCTCTCTCTCTCTCTCACCCCTCTCTCTCTCTCTCTCTCTCTCTCTCTCTCTCTCTCTCTCTCTCTCTCTCTCTCTCTCTCTCTCTCTCTCTCACCCCCTCACCCTTTGAGCATGGTGCTGGCATCTGAATCCTCATGTATCCTCCTCATCATCCCACAATTTTCCAGGGCCATGCGTTCCAGAAGCCTGTAGTCCACATCGTTCCCCATTCCAATGGTGAACACGCAGAACTTCTCCTTCACCGCCGCCCGCGCGTTGCTGAGGATGCTGGGAGACTGCAGCTCCCCCACCGTGGGCCGCCCGTCTGTCAGGAAGATGATGAGAGACACACTGTTGTGGTTGGCGTCCGGGTCGGCGTTCAGATAGCCGCTTAGCAATGAGGAGCCCGTCTGTATGCCACCATTGATGTCGGTGCCTGGTAGAGGAGAGATGGAGAGAGAGATTGATCTTGGGAAATAGTGGTTAGTAGTGATTCAAAAATGGGCGTTGAGTAAGAGAAAGAACTCCATAGGGGTGGCAGGAAATCTTGAGGTTCGAGCGCTGCTTCACACTAGCAGGACAAATATAATCACCCCTAAATCATTCTGATTAGTCCTATCAGTGAAAGAACTAATCTTCCTCTATCCCAGAATGCACTGCCGTGTCTCTATCTCTCTCACCTCCAGTGGGTTGGAGCATATAGATGAACTTCTTGGCGTCTCGGACGTTGAGAGGCGTGACGGGGACTAGGCGGTTGGGCTGCCACACCTTGATACGGTTGGAGAAGCTGACAAAGTTAAACCGGTCGCCTGGACGCAGGTCCCTCAGGATAGTGAACAGGGCATCCTTAGTCTGAGAGAGAGGGAGGGAGAGGGGCGAGAGAGAGAGAGAACATTTTTGTTTTGCTTTCATCAATAAATGAAATGACATCATTGTAATACCTTTGCCTTCGTGCAAAATCATTCTATTCAGTTGTGTTCACGCGAGAGAACCAAACAGGCCTGGAAAACTTTGCCACAACAGGAAGAGACACCTTGTCACACAAAAGGTTATTATAACACACATGGTCATGGTTTATGTTAGCACCAATACCGTGCTAATGACCTAGATGTAATGTTTTAGTCATGGTTTTTGTGAGCAGCATTGTTGTCATGCCAACTCTGTAATGGTTGGGTTAAACCTGACACTGCCATTGAAAGACCCAGCCCTTTGAAACAGCTGTGAGATTCCGTTCCTTAGTTCAGAAACGGTTTCTCTCACCCCCTCACACACACACACACACACACACACACACACATGCACGGAAACACACACACCACAACTATTTACCGTATCCATGCAACAGTTTGTTTCTCAACTGTACTGGGGTTTAGAAGTTGTGCAGAATGAAAAGCCTACCAAATGAATAGTGAATATGAAATCAGTAGTTGAGTGGGTGTGACAGAGTTAGATGGGTTACCAGATGCCTATAGACTGTAGGGGGCAAGAGTCAGAGCCATAGACAGACTGAGTGCTCTATTGTAGGGAGAGATCAAAGCCCACTTGTTCACTACAGAGTGGTCCACTGGGGGTGGAGGGAAAAGGGGAAGGGATCACCCCAGACGATGCTGTCATCTGGAGGGTTTAAATTATGCCAAAGACAATGACGCCTCTCCTCCATAGCATTCAATTCAATTCAATACAACTACAATAGTGAACTTTGAGCATGTTTCCAGTTTTTCAGAGTGTGCATGAATCAGTTTCTCTTTTCTGTTTTTGCCACTCTTAAGTCTTTGGGTTTCTGGATCTGCAGTGGAGCAGCTGCTCAGATGAAGTATCAGATGATACCAGAGGGATTATAACGCAATCTCCCAGAAGTAAGGATCTGATTTTGATATTACCAGACCAGTGTGGGAGTATTGCGCCAGAGACCGGAGAGGGGGCGGACTGGGGGTCGTATTCATCATCCGCTGCTACACTAATTCGGGATCTCTCAGGATCGTTAAGGCTTGATCACAGAGATGTGAAGGACCAAAGTAGAACTAATGTTGACTCCACCTGGAATTTATTAAAACCCACAGATTCCCCATAAGCTGTACAGTATATATGTGTGATCATTGTATACAGAAGGAAACCATGTTTAACAACAACAACAAAAAGGAGAAGGAGAGAAGAAGATATCTTGACCCTATCTAGTAAACAGTGGACAATGGTGTGATGAGAAGGGTTTGACCGTAACCGGCTACCTGTCTGATCTTGGTGCCCAGCATAGAGGCACTGGTGTCGATCACAAACACCACGTTCTTGGGCACCACCGGCAGATCCTTGGGGGCGAAGTAGTGCACAAAATGGCCGTTCAGAACCTGAGAGAGAACCAGAGAAATGTTAGACAGTTCTCAGTAGCCATGAGCAGTAAAACAGAGCCCACCAACACAGTGTCCACAGGGCTGCTGGACTGACGGTGTGGTTGTAGAGTGACCCGGGAGGGGTTGGATATGGTGCTGGAAAATGAATGTGTTGACGGTGGATGAAGGCTATGGGACCAGGATGTGTGAGAGTGTGTGTGAGAACCAGAGAGATGTGCATTTGTCCTGTTTGATCCCTGATTAATGCATGCAGTTTTCATGTATACTGTGAAGCGGAGCTAAATGGTTTAACATGTTTCTATCTACCATGTCTGGACAGGTCTGGTCATGGCATGACACATTTGCACTAATCGCGGGAGTGTTGGATGTGTGTGTGTGGGTGTGTGTGTGTTTTTGGTGTGTGAAATCTGACCTGTATGTCTCCTATCCCCAGCTCTCTCTCCACGTCATAGTGCACCACAAACTCTCCCAGCATGCCGCTGGTGGTGATCTTAGCCTGCTGAACGATGTTGGGGCTGAAGGTGATCCTACAGAACGTCTTATTTTGTTTGATCACCGTGGAAACAGGAAGAGCAGGCTTGGCTGGTGGGAGGGAAATAATAAGTGTGTGTGAGATAAAGCTGGGACGTGTGTGTGTGTGTGTGTGTGTGTGTGTGTGTGTGTGTGTGTGTGTGTGTGTGTGTGTGTGTGTGTGTGTGTGTGTGTGTAAAGCTGGGACGTGTGTGTGTGTGTGTGTGTGTGTGTGTGTGTGTGTGTGTGTGTGTGTGTGTGTGTGTGTGTGTGTGTGTGTGTGTGTGTGTGTGTGTGTGTGTGTGTGTGTGTGTGTGTGTGTGTGTGTGTGTGTGTGTGTGTGTGTGTGAGATAAAGCTGGGACGTGTGTGTGTGTGTGTGTGTGTATGTGTGTGTGTGTGTGTGTGTGTGTGTGTGTGTGTGTGTGTGTGTGTGTGTGTGTGTGTGTGTGTGTGTGTGTGTGTGTGTGTGTGTGTGTGTGTGTGTGTGTGTGTGTGTGTGCTAAAAACTAGAGATGCTCAACATTGCCCATAGGAAGGTTAAATAAATGAAGTTGGAATCTGAACATTTGAGCATTGACCAAGCATTTTCAGAGGTGCCAATATCGCTGCAGAACTATTTCTAATGTTAGATACAGTGCATTCGCTTAATATTCAGACCCATTGACATTTTCCACATTTTGTTATGCTACAGCATTATTCTAGCATTTATTTAAAACAATCCCCCCCCCATCAATCTACACACAATACCTCATAATGACAAAGCAAAAACAGTTTTTTAGACATTTTTGTAAAAAGCTGAAACATAATATTTACATAAGTATTCATACCCTTGACACAGTACTTTGTTGAAGCACCTTTGGAAGCAATTGTATTCTCGAGTCTTCTTGGGTATGACGCTACAAGCTTGGCACACCTGTATTTGGGAAGTTTCTCCCATTCTTCTCTGCAAAGCCTTTCAAGCTCTGTTAGGTTGGATGGGGATTGTTGCTGCACAGCTATTTTCAGGTCTCTCCAGAGATGTTTGATCGGGTTCAAGTCCGGGCTCTGGCTGGGCCACTCAAGGACAATCGGAGACTTGTCCCGAAGCCACTCCTGTGTTGTCTTGGCTGTGTGCTTAGGGTTGTTGTCCTGTTGGAAGGTGAACCTTTGCCCCAGTCTGAGGTCCTGAGCAGGTTTTCATTAAGGATCTCTCTGTACTTTGCTCCGTTCATCTTCCCTCGATCTTGACTAGTCACCCAATCCC
The DNA here is from genome assembly GCF_023373465.1 of Oncorhynchus keta. Taxonomy (NCBI): domain Eukaryota; kingdom Metazoa; phylum Chordata; class Actinopteri; order Salmoniformes; family Salmonidae; genus Oncorhynchus; species Oncorhynchus keta. The sequence goes on from NC_068433.1 coordinate 44,764,539, forward strand.
CGCCGCTGAAAAACCTCTCACAGCATGATGCCTCCACCACCATGCTTCACCGTAGGGATGGTGCCAGGTTTCATTTAGACACTTTGCTTTCAGGCCTTTTGGCAAAGTCCAAGCGGGTTGTTATGTGCCTTTTCCTGAGGAGTGGCTTCCTTCTGTTCACTCTACCATAAAGGCCTGATTGGTGGAGTGCTGCAGAGATGGTTGTCCTTCTGGAAGATTCTCCCATCCCCACAGAGGAACTCCTGAGCTCTTCTTGGTTTTTGCTCTGACATGCACTGTCAACTGTGGGACCTTATATAGACAGGTGTGTGCCTTTCCAAATCATGTCCAATCAATTGAATTGACCATAGGCGGACTCCAATCAAGTTGTAGAAACATCTCAAGGACGATCAATGGAAACAGGATGTACCTGAGCTCAATTTCGAGTCTCATAGCAAAGGGTCTGAATACGTATGTAAATAAGGTATTTCTGTTTTTTATTTTCAATACATTTGTAAACGTTTCTAAAAACCTGTTTTTGCTTTGTCATGATGGGTTATTGTGTGTAACTTGAGGAGGAAAAATATTTGTTTAATCCATTTAAGAATGCTGTAATGTAACAACATGTGGAGAAAGTAAAAGGGTCTGAATACTTTCAGAATGCACACCTAGTATGGACAAAGCACAGACTCAACACATCCCACACTCAAACTGTACCAGGTGTCTTCGCTGAACTGGCACCACTGGCTACGGCCGTGTTGCTCTTGCCGTTGCGCAGTGGCAGCACCTCCAGGTGGGTGATGGTGGAGTGATCCACAATGGTGACGTCCACACTGAGACGGCTGACCAGCTGCAAGGGTCTCAGGCTGGTCACATGCTCATACCTCCCCAGCCTCCGCTGGAGCAGCTCCTCATAGGTCAGCATGAACATGGCCCGGTTACGACCTGGGATACTGGCCCCCATCCTGAACACCTCCACCTCTGGTTCGCTACTGATGGAGAAGAGAGGAGGAGAGAGGGGAGGAGGAGAGAGAGACGGGGGAGAGGAGAGGGGAGGAATGGAGGAAAAAATAAGAAGAATATAGAGGAAAGAAAAAGGGAGAGAAATAGTTGGGGAAGAGGAGGAGTAGGGAATGAGTCATTCCAAGTAGTGACATCGTCAGTGTGGAAGGGCAGTGACTGCCAGGAGCTCTCCTCACGAGACTCAGCCTCTGAACTAACCAAAAAACCTTTCCATTCCTCTACCTATCTATATCTCTCCCTCCTTCTTTATTTTCTCCCTCCTGTTCTCCTTTACTCTTTCTATCACTCTCCTCTCCCCTTCCCTCTCTGTGAAATTTGAATACCCTCTTTGTAAATCTGATTTCATTTTAAAAGTGTCATTTTATGGTCTGGCAAGTAGAAGCATGATGTAATTTATTTCTGTCAGAGACTGGTCACAGATTTATGTGACAATAATTCTTAATTTCCAGTCTCTTCATTTCAAGTCTCCATTCCGTCAAGATAGAACTGCCAAAGGGGGAGGAGTTGCAATCTACTGCAGAGATAACCTGCAAAGTTCTGTCATACTTTCCAGGTCTATACCCAAACAGTTTGAACTTCTAATTTTAAACATGAACCTCTCCAGAAATAAGTCTCTTACTGTTGCCGCCTGCTATCGACCCCCCTCCGCTCCCAGCTGTGCCCTGGACACCATTTGTAAATTGATCGCCAGCCCATCTAGCTTCAGTGTTCGTTCTGTTAGGTGACCTAAACTGGGATATGCTTAACACCCCGGCAGTCCTACAATCTACGCTAGATGCCCTCAATCTCACACAAATCATCAAGGAACCCACCAGGTACAACCCTAAATCCGTAAACATGGGCACCCTCATAGACATTATCCTGACCAACTTGCCTTCCACATACACCTCCGCTGTTGTCAATCAAGATCTCAGCGATCACTGCCTCATTGGCTGTATCCGCTATGGGTCCGCGGTCAAACGACGACCCCTCATCACTGTCAAACGCTCCCTAAAACACTTCTGCGAGCAGGCCTTTCTAATCAACCTGGCCTGGGTATCCTGGAAGGATATTGACCTCATCCTGTCAGTCGAGGATGCCTGGTCATTCTTTAAAAGTAATTTCCTCACCATCTTAGATAAGCATGCCCCGTTCAAAAAATGCAGAACTAAGAACAGATATAGCCCTTGGTTCACTCCAGTCCTGACGGACTGCAATAGTGGCGGACTGCAATAGCATCGAATAGTCCCAGCGATATGCAACTGTTCAGGGAAGTCAGGAACCAATACACACAGTCAGTCAGGAAAGCAAAGGCTAGCTTTTTCAAGCAGAAATTCGCATCCTGTAGCTCTAACTCCAAAATGTTTTGGGACACTGTAAAGTCCATGAAGAACAAGAGTACCTCATCCCAGCTGCCCACTGCACTGAGGCTAGGTAACACGGTCACCACTGATAAATCCATGATAATCTAAAGTTTCAATATGCATTTCTCAGCGGCTGGTCATGCCTTCCTCCTGGCTACTCCAACCACGGGCCTACAGCTGTGTTAATCTGCTAAATTGTAATTATTCGCTCCTATGGCCTATGTATTGACTACCTCCTCATGCCTTTTGCACACACTGTTTATAGACTTTCTTTTTTCTACTGTGCCATTGACTTGTTTATTGTGTTATTGGCTTGTTTATTGTTTACTCCATGTGTAACTCTGTGTTGTTGTCTGTGTCACACTGCTTTGCTTTATCTTGGCAGGGTCACAGTTGCAAATGAGAACTTGTTCTCAACTAGCTTACCTGGTTAAATAAAGGTGAAATAAATCAAAATAAATGATCCAGCCCTGCTACTCAACTCCAGGCAGGTCAGAAACACATGTTTTGTGGTCAGGCTGGTGTTTGAAGTCGCACTCCAGTCTCCTTTTCACCTCATTTAACACCTGGTTTACTTAAGAAAAGGCACAGAAGCCTTTCCTCTTTGGTTCTCCATTGCTCCTCTATTGTTCCCAAAAACAAGGTGGAGGCCGATGACATCAGACGGCACCATCAGACCAACTCATTTAATGGCCTTATTCCATTAAGTTTAAATATATATAAATATAAAAATAAATAAATAAATATAAGCCATTTAGCAGACGCTTTTATCATTTAAGTCATGGCCATTCTATTCCATCAAACCCACTACCCTGGCGTTACAAGCGCCATGCTCTACAACTGTGTCTAAAACCACAAGTTTACACTTGTGTCTAAAAACAACAACCCTAAGTGTGTGTAGATTACTGTATTTATATGTGGGATATTGTTTTTTAACAGGAACAGTTCAATAAAATAGTTTTTTAGATGGGATATAAACCTGTTTCTACTGGCAGAGTAGTAGCAAGTGACTCTAGAGGACTCTAGAGGTTGTACTGGCAGTCAAGGTTAGACACTGGTGACTGGCCATACACACACACAAGAACACATTCTAACACACACACACACACACACACACACACACACACACACACACACACACACACACACACACACACACACACACACACACACACACACACACACACACACACACACACACACACACACACACACACACACACACACACACACACACTTTACCTCTGTTCACCTGCCTCCTTGTTCTTGGGTTTGGCCTCACCGCCCTTCCCCTGTTTGACCTTCTTCTCCTTGGGCCTGAACTCACTGGGGTAGACACGCCCCCCAATTATCCTGTGTTCAGGGTAGAGGTCAGAGGTCAGGGGTTAAGAGTGGAGGTGATGATAAGCATCACCAGAGTAAGTATACCATCCATGGCAAAACTCTGTCAAAGAATCACTGGAAAAACCCTCAGTTCATTGTGGTAGGCATATATTACTGTGATACATAAAAGTATACAGGCAAACATATCAAAGACATATGTTGCAATTCACAGGCTTCTTCAGAGGCTTCTGGACTTGTCTCTCATAGTCCAGTGAACAATCTAGTAAATGTAGATGAATGAAGGCTTGTGACCACAACACAGTAAATGACCTCTGAACTATTGAACAGTCACAGGCCCCACACTAACCTCTCCCATAGCAACAGAGCCCTCATAAACCCACACAATGATTGACTGGCCACAATGACATGCCATGGGAAGAGGGAGAAAATGGCAAAGAGGAGTAGTCACACAACAATAAACTGAGAAAATAAACAAGACATCAAAATAAATTGAGAGGGAAAAGATCCATTGTAGTTCACTTCCAACCAGTGTACACAGTCTGAACAACATTAGACTCAGAATGACATGATCTATTACCCAGAAGCATCTATCTAGGCTACAATAAAACTACCAATGCGCAATTACGCATCTGTTGCGTTTTTGGCGCTTACATGGTAAAGTTCGAGACATAGGCGTTCTTGGGAATCAGGAACTGGAAGACGCCCTCGGCGGCGGCGGAGTGCCGGTTGAGCATGGTGCACGACACCGCGGTGAAGGCGTATCGGGAGATAATGGTGGTCTTCACCGACAGCTCCTGGATATGCGGTTTGGTCTCCTACACGGTTGGACATCAATCAACATGTTAGGTTCACGTGTATTGCTTATACTTTAGGTTTGATTGGTTTGTAATACATTTGGTTCATTTAAATCTGTCAGTGATTGATGGTTTTCAAGTCTCATCGATGGGACAGCACAGCACTGCTTTCACGCACACACACATGCTGCGCTTTGGCCACTGTTCTATTCCGTTCATTTCCAGTGGAAATCGTTCCAAACTCCTTATCACCACGTTGGCGGGATATTTAAAAATATTTTGGAATGTATTTCTGGATAGATGTCCAGCGATTTCCACGTATCTGGCGTACAGCCCAGTGCGCTTGGCAGGTCTTTGCGTGTCACACCCGAGATGAGTTTTCGAGGATGATTAACTGCAGAGCTGAACTACCCATCCCTCTACTCTGCTTTCACGAAATACTTTTTCTGACATATTCTTCAATTGTTATCAATGAACAACAGTATGCAGATCTCTTTGAGAATGAATGTGGTTGATATTTAGTCTACAGTAGCCTAGGCTACACCAAATGACGCACAAGAGCGCAAAAGATGCATACGGGAAGACATGTCAAGACGTTCAACTTTGTAATCTTTACCTTAATAAGCATGGATTTCACCTGGCGAGGCACTCTACGGGGAGACTGAGATGGGAAACCAAATCGATTTGTTAAATAGTGCTCTAACGAAGCGCTCAAAATATATATCAATGTTGCTAAATGAAATAGTTCAGAGTTGAAATGACACTCACAATATCCAAATCAAAGTCGGTCAAGTCGGGAGAAAGATCCTCCTCAATGTTAATATCCTCAAACTGTCCAAAAACATACGGATTGTAACACATCAGTAAAGTCAAAAACAGCATGTTGACGTCCATATCCATTTACAGTAATAACGAATATGATCGCATTTTTCCAGGGTGCAGCGCACTGAGTCTGCGGGTCGTTCGGATCAGAGTGACCCAATTTGTGAGACGATGGATGACTGAGGACACTTGACTCGCAGCGGCACGCCCACCAGCAGGGAGATGCAGTCTTCCCCCTCGACTGGATTAGTCGCGTCGGGGGCTAGGGGAAAAGCGCCTGACCCGGGTCACACACACACAGGCACACAGCTATTACAATGTGCACGCCACTCCAAAGGCCATCAATTGCCTCTATAGTCTTCGTTCACTACTCGCCTTGAAGTTGACCCCACTTCCACCACAACAAATCACTTCAAGGTCAGTGTGATTCATTTAGCCAAGTGTCACTGTCACGTTTGAACTCTCAAAACTGCATTTATAAATAAAAATTGTGTACACTTATGCAGTATGACACAAAGTCAGAATTATTTAAAGGCAACATTATTTAACCTTAAAAGGGCAAACTGTGGTAAATTTAGCAAAACCATCATCAACAGGTTTTTTATCCTTCTGAAATTTTAGGACTTTGTCACGCAACTATTTATAGACAAAAACAATATTTAGTATGATTTCGATGTTAATATGAAGGAATGGAGAAATGTATACTAGTGGTGGGGCTAAGCTGAACATGTAAACTCAATTGGGCACTTTGTGATAGAAGCACCACATTTGGCACAGAGGAAAAACGTTTTTTTATTTTTAAATTGAACCTTTATTTAACTAGGCATGTCAGTTGAGAACAAATTCTTATTTTCAATGACGGCCTACCGGGGAACCAAATTCTTATTTTCAATGACGGCCTACCGGGGAACCAAATTCTTATTTTCAATGACGGCATACCGGGGAACAGTGGCTTAACTGCCTTGTTCAGGGGCAGAAAGACAGATTTTTACCTTGTCAGCTCAGGGATTCGGTCGAGCAACCTTTCGGTTACTGGCCCAAGGCTCTAACCACTAGTGTACCCTGGGAAGATATAGATATGGAGGCGCCCCAGATTTAGCCCCTGGGGACATGGCAGACACTAAAATAAAAAGATAACTCCAAAATCTGGTGCCAGAACGACTCAGAGATGGCCTATAGGCCAATGCAGCAGTAGGCCCATCCTCAAATAAGTCAAATACATAGGTCTAAAGCTGACAAATAAAAACATAGCAGATATCCTGATTAAAATTCAGGTTGCAATCACATTAATTAATCTCTCTACTCCTTTTCTATATGTCTTGACTTGAGGTATTGCTAGTGAAGTGCAACGTTGTATCAACTCAGAAGGTTGGCGTGCTTAGGCGCTCACACTCCCTCAATGTTATTAGGACAGAGGGAAACAAATGGACAAAACTCCTAAATGACTCAGATTCAGATCACCTTTATTATCCCACCAGGGGGAAATTATTTTGGTCATGTGCTTAAAAAGACGGTACATAAAACATGAAAACACAGAAACTACACAATAGAATTCATCCAAAGTGCTATAGCCACACATTTAAAGTGAAAGTGCAATATGCTATATACTCGAGGGACTAACAGACTATCTATTATACGACCTAATGGCTGTTGGAATAAAAGAGTCCCCATATCTATCTGTTTTCATTCTCTTTCCCCTTGTCCGGCTGCTGCTGTGACTGAATTTTGAGTGAAGGGGATGAAGGGGATGAGTACTGTCCTGTAAAAAAAAATCAAGTTTTAGGAGGATGAGTTTTTGTTTCACACACGCATATCAAACCGAAGGACAGCACACTCTGCAGGACAGGTTTATAGAACATTTGTAAGATATGGCGGTTTACATTACAATGGTTCAGTTATTTATTTAACTAGGCATGTCAGTTAAGAACACATTTCTATTTACAAGGACGGCCTAACCCGGACGATACTGGGCCAATTGTGCCACTCCTATGGAACTCCCAATCACAGCTGGTTGTGATACAGCTTGGAATCAAACCAGGGTCTGTAGTGACACCTCTAGCACTGAGATGCAGTGCCTTAGATCACTGCGCCACTCGGGAGCCCTAAGCTATGAAATAAACCATTCTGTTTTGCACAAGTGTAGCAGGTTGTGAATTTTGCAGACAACATTCCACTCCGAGAATGAGAACCGTAAATGACTGTAATACATGCATTAAGGGTAATTAAATGCAACCAAATGACAGGGATTAATGGTACATTTACTAGCCTACTGGTTACATGTGTAATGGGGAATTGTTCAAAATAACCAATCAAAGGGAAAACGATTCACATCATGAAACAATGAATGAGCCTTCTCACTTCGCCTCCTCCTCTCTGCTGAAACTAGCGCGCAGAACAGCGCCCCTCTGTCATACCATATGTAACCCATGTATCTGATGCTGTCTGGTCATAAAAAGTATGACACGCCATTCTTCTTTTGTCCAGATAGCTTCAGATACATGGTCTCCACATATGGAGACAGAGGGGCGCTGTTTCGCTAGCTTAGATGCTTTATGTGAGATTGATGCGTCTTTCTATTGGTGCGCGGTCATTATCGTTACTCAGACTGGAAATACTGCCATTCTGTCATTTCAGAGATGTTACAGGATGTTTTAGGGACTGTTTATTTTCTGAGCAATACTTATTTTGAGTTGCCACTGTTGTAGGCTTTGCCGTGCGCGTGCGCGTGCGTGCGCGTGCGCGCGCGCGTGTGTGTGCGGGTGTGTGTGCGCGTGCGTGCGTGCGTGCGTTCAATCAATTTCAAGTGGTTTTCTATGTCTCTTTTTCAAGTGCTTTTTTCCCTCCAGAAACATGCATTTACATTTCTTAATGAGTGGAAAACATTTCCGAATGCATTTCAGCGAACATTGAAGTTGAACTTTAAAGAACAAAAACAGTGAAGAACTGTGCCTACCAGGGTTGGGGACAATTCCATTTTAAATCAGTCGATTCAGGAAGTACACTGAAATTCCAATTCCAATTCCAACTCCAACTCCAATTTATTTTACAGAAGGCAATGAGGAAAGTTTAAATTGAATTGGAATTTCAGTTTACTTTCTAAATTGACTGAGAAAAAAAGGAATTGACCACAACCCTGGTGCCTATACTGCTCATAATTAAATCAAAACGATAAGATCAGATTACTATTTTTAATACCCATTTAAATATAATTCAAAAATTGTGGTGTGTGTTTTTGTATTGAGATTTCTTTATGGGAAATATTATTGTATATGTACATTTTCAAAGATTTGTGTACTATATAATACTGGGAAAATAAAAATATATAACATACTAGCATTTGATATTGCTATGCGACAATGGTGCATGTCAGAGACAGAGGTCTGGATAGTAAGGTGTGTCCTTTCAGATGTAGTAGTCTCAGCACCACATTCCCACAAAAACTAAACCCAGTTGCGTGATTCCCCCAGAGAGCTTGCGAGATACTCCCTATGATTGGTCAATTAATCATTCAGGAAAAGTGTTTCCACCTTAAAGGAATAATCCACTCAAAAACTATTTTTTTAAATGCATTAGTCCCAAAGTGTTTTGCGTGTCAGCAGTCAGGGAATCAAGCAGTTTGCATTATCATGATGATGTGGCAAGTTACAATGTGCTTTTTGAAAGTCCCATATCTTGAAAATGTGATTTCTCACATGCAAAACATTTTGGGACTGAATCAACAGTGGATTACAAATACCAAAATATAGTTTAATGCAGTGCACACCCAGCATGGTGACAAAGGTCAATAGTCAATTGTTTCCCTCTATTTCAGTTTTTATTCTATTGTTGTTGCACAGCAAAAAGGGAATTGACCTGACCTCACAGTGATTGCCATGCAAAGTGGCCAAATTCGGCGCCAAATGGGATGTTTGAATTCTGTCTAAAGTCCAAACATTACCTCCACTGCCACGTGGCCAACCCACACTACTGCTACAGTATGCCAGCGTTTAAATCTGTACATACCAGCATTGGAAACCCAGTTCTGATTGTCTGTGTGTGTTGCAGACTTTAGGCCCTCGTAAATCAACGAGAAAACCAGCCCAAAACCGAACCTGTACGATCCCAAATATGCTGTGTTTACCCTCCTACACGGCAGGTCAAGTTTCAAAGTTTCCCTCTCCGAGTTACGTGAAACACAACAAATATTGACCGGGGCCAAGCGTCTATCAGCACTCAGTGGATTTTTAACCCTCATTTTTGGGATCTTTCTGCTCCCTCTTGGGTCCCGGCTGAAGGACTATATCTGGGAGTGTTAAACCTCAGGCAACACATACAGGCCTGGAACCATGAGACGCCTGGCTCTCCTCCTAGGCCTGCTGGCCCTACACCAAACCCACTGCTTTGAGTTTGTGGTCGAGGGCGAGTGGGAGACGGAAACGGTGAGTTCATATATTTCAATGTCGACTGTTATTCGATAACGAGATTGTTTTATAGATGTGTCTTAATTGCCTTAATGCTGATGGTCCCCAGGAAGAGTAGCTCCTGCCTTGGCAGCAGCTAATGTCGATCCTTAATAAATACAAATGTGTGTAGATACAGCCATCTCTCTGTCAAATGTGACGTCCATGTGATTGATTAATGCACAACTTTATTTTCTATTTTACAAACGGCTCTTTTGTTCTACCAGTCATTAGATGAACAACATGGACGATTTAAGGTGAGATGAAACTCTTCTTTTCTTTTTTCCAAACAATTTGTCTGAATTAATGTTATACAATGTCATAGTTTGCTATTCACAATCATTAATAATGTGCATTTCTTATATTCAATATGACATTGATTCAATAATGCAACATATTATGAGGGAAATGATCCTGTCTTGAGGTGGGGTTTTTTGTTTTGTTTTTTTGCCCAGTTACAGAAATAGAATACCAACAACATGTAAAAGCAAGCAGTCTGCTTCATTGACCTCTGAACTATTGATAAAGGGGTTACGTAGAGGTCAATGGATTGAACCCAATGAAAGTCCTATACATGTGGTCAATATAGGCTCACTGACAATTCAAACATTTATTTTAGAATGTCTATAGAATTGTTATGCCATTTTCACCTACCTATAGTTACTGTTACGTATGAAACATTTTCTCTCTGAGGGCAGTTAAGGGACAATACAGATACTCCTGCATCCACATTGCTTGCTTTTTGAGGTTTTAGAATGGGTTTCTGTAAAGCACTTTGTGACAACTGCTGATGTAAAAAGAGACTTATAAAATACATTAGCTTGATTGATTGGTACAGAGCTGATTGTTTCTGTGTGTTTCCAGAGGGCGATATTGACCAGTGAGGAGCAGGAAGACTTTGAGGTAGGTTTCTCTCTCTGGTCTCTGCTTGGTGTTCGACCCCTCTGTCCAACGTGGCAGAGTTTAGTCCTCTTATCTACTAATCAATGGTCCTGTTTGAAGAGAATCCGCTGACAGACAGGTTATTGACTTCACTCTGCAGTTGCTACATCCATTTAACGTTTCTGTGGTAAAATGTGTCACTTTCTTTCTCAGAATTCACAGCCTGTTATACGCTGACTACACCAAACATTAGGAACACCTTCCTATTATTGAGTTGCACCTCCCCCCTTTTCCCCCAGAACAGCTTCAATTCATCGGGGCATGGATTCTACAAGGTGTCGAAAGCCTTCCACAGGGATGCTGGTCCATGTTGACTCCAATGCTTTCCACAGTTGTGTCAAATTGGCTGAATGTCCTTTGGACGGTGGACCATTCTTGATTGACACAGGAAACGGTTGAGCATTAAAAACCCAGCAGCGTTGCAGTTCCTGACACAAACCGCTGCGCCTGGCGCCTACTACCATACCCCATTCAAAGGCACTTAAACATTTTGCTTTGCTCATTCACCCTCGGGGCGGCACACACACAAAAAAACATGTCTCAATTGTCTCAAGCTATCTCGTCCCCTTCATCTACACTGATTGAAATGTATTTAACAAGTGACATCAATAAGGGATCATAGCTTTCACCTGGATTCACCTAGTCAGTCTGTCATGGAAAGAGCAGGTGTTCTTAAGGTTTTTTATCATCAAGTAGATACTCCAAAGAAACATGTTTCCTATCCATTTTTCAGGCAGATATTTTGATTTGTAGATTTAAAAAGACAATTCTGTGTCCCGAAACCAGTTGTTTTATGTGGTTTATATGTAAATGTAGAGAGCTTGAGAACTTGACAATTCCTATGCAATGGCACTCGTCCCTAGTTGATGACATCACAGCCAAAGTCAGTCTCTCGTGCTCCACCTCTCTCGGTAGGCCATCCGGGGTGATGACATCACAGTTAAGAGCTACAAGATGGAGAGCCGCATCACGTCGCGGTTCTGCCACACCACGGTCAAGAGCTCTGTGGTCAACTCTGGTCCAAATGCCCAGAGCATTGGCTTCAACGTCCAGATCCCCAAACAAGCTTTCATCACCAACTTCACCATGTGAGCCAACCGTCTCAATCACAATAAAAATCACAATCTCAATTCTCAATCACAATCCAAATGTCACGATCGCAATCACACTGCAATACAACTCTGAAATGAATGGAAAGAGCTGTGGACTATGTTGTGTCCTGTTGTTAGGAATGTGAATGGGATCACGTTTGTGGGCTCAGTGAAGGAGAAGACTGTGGCTAGGAACCTCTACGCTCAGGCTCGAGCCAGAGGGAAGGCCGCGGGCCTCGTCAGGTACCGTACAGCCCACAATGCACCATGCCTATGGTATTTAGTGTAGCTATACTGAAGAATGACATCTTGGACAATACAGGGAAATGGGTTCCCACCCATTTTTTGACCGTTATGAATCCTATGCCATTCGTAATGGTCTATGCTGTGTCTAACAAACATTGTTGTTGCATAAGACCTTTCTAGTGTCCTGTGACTGACTATAGAGCTGGTAATGCTACACCACAGGGCTAACTCCCAGGACATGGAGACCTTTAAGACGGAGGTCCACGTGCCTCCCGGCAGTAAGATAGAGTTTGAGTTGCACTACCAGGAAATGATGCAGAGGAAGCTGGGCTTCTATGAACACTCACTATACCTGCAGCCTGGACGACTGGTGCCTCAGTTCCAGGTGAGAGAGCCTACGTTTGTGCATGTGTGTGGTATTTAACGGCTGTGTTTTGATAGGTCAGTGCTGATGTGTCAACGTATTTGAACCGTCTCCCTGTCTCTCCGCAGGTGGACGTGTATATCTATGAGCCCAGCGGCATCGCCTTTGTGGAGACACCCAACACCTTGGGAGAGCATTTCAGCGGCATGGCCAAACTCACCTCCTCGAAGGACAAGGCTCACGTGGTGTTCAAGCCCTCGCTCCAGCAGCAGAGGAAGTGCGAGAACTGCACCACCAGCGCTATCGATGGCATCTTTACCGTCAAATACGACGTCCTAAGAGACAGCAATGCCGGGGAACTACATGTGGGTACACACACTGACAGAAACACACGCAGTAACACACTCTTTGTGTCACTTTACTTTGTAACAGAAATGTAATACAGGAAGTATTGGTCACTGTCATTTCACTGTTTCTCCTAGGTTTCTGACGGGCATTTTGTGCATTTCTTCGCCCCGGCCAATCTCTCCCCCCTTCCTAAAAACATTGTATTCGTCATTGACGTCAGTGGATCTATGTGGGGAGTCAAGATGAAGCAGGTGTGTGACGTAAACATAGAAAAACTCACAGGGGTCAATCTGTGCCCCATCAGGGTCGTGCATCTCTCTTCTCTCACAACCGGCAGAGCCTGCTTGCCAAATGCCACACTGCCCTCATGTGGGTCTTCTGTGAAACTGCACTCAAATTACTCTCCAATCTCATTTATGACTTTATCTCTCTCTCTTGCTCGATAACTCTCTCTCTCAGACTGTGGAGGCTATGCAGACCATATTGGATGACCTGACCATGGATGACTACTTCAGCATAGTTGACTTCAACCACAACGTGCGCTGCTGGAGTGAGGAGCTGGTTCCAGGCAGCACCATACAGGTGGCTGAGGCCAAGAAATACATCCAGAACATCAAACCCAATGGAGGTGAGAGAAGGAGGGAGAGAGAAGGGAGGGATGAAAGAAAGAGAGCGACAGAGAAAGAGAGCAATGTGGAGGATTATAAGGAAGTAGAGGGTTGGATGGGATTAAGTAATGGGGAGAGACAGAAGAATGAGGAAGAGAGGAAAGAGTGGTGGATAACGAAAGGCTGTGTCTGGATATGTATCTGATTGGCTCTCGCTGCCCTTTGACCCGATCCAGGCACCAATATCAATGAGGCATTGATGAGGGCAGTGCAGATGCTGGTGAAGGCGTCCAATCAGGGCATGATTGACCCACGCTCTGTCTCCATGATCATGCTGGTGTCTGATGGAGACCCCACTGTCGGTGAGACATCATACCGCTGCTGATCCCAAAACTGACAATGACGGACATTTCATTACTCACCTCATACCACTTCACCCCCCTTCATTTCCCCCCTCACGCCCCATCTAATAACCTCCAGTGGTGTACTGCTCTTCAAATCATTGTGCTACTGTCATCCACCATCTCTCCCTCTCTCTGTAGGAGAGATCAAGCTCAGCGCCATCCAGAAGAATGTGAAGAAGGTCATGAGGGAGGAGTTCTCTCTCTTCTCATTGGGCATCGGCTTCGATGTCGACTACGACTTCCTGGAACGCATCGCCATGGAGAATAGGGGCGTGGCCCAGAGGATCTACACCAGCCACGACGCCTCAGATCAGATACGGGTACAATAGACCCCTGTTCCTGAAACCCCCATTCATCCTTCTCTACCTAATCCTGCATCCTGTTGTATCACTACTCTTCCTCCATCCCCTCCCTCAGCTCTCCCCCTTTTGTATGACTACCTCTCCTCTGAAGTCCCCTCCTATTGTTGTATAATCACTCTCTCACCGCCATCTCTGACCTCAACGCCCTCCTCCGTTCTCCTCCTCCAGCGGTTCTACAGCCAGGTCTCGTCTCCTCTCCTGAGGAAGATCACAGTTCAGTTCCCAGAGGACTCTGTCTCTGACGTCACACAGAACCACTTTGACAAGTACTTCAGTGGCTCAGAGCTGGTGGTGGCTGGGAAGGTGCTGCCCTCTGAGTCCACTACTCTAAACAGCTTCACCACTGCATCCGCTGTGAGTCATACGTACACATGCACGCATGCACACTCATACACACAGGGGTAGAAAATTACCCAAAAGTCATACTTGAGTAAAAGTAAAGAAAATGACTCAAGTCAAAGTGAAAGTCACCCAGTAAAATATTACTGGAGTAAAAGTCTAAAAGTATTTGGTTTTAAAAATAGTTAAGTATCCAAAGTAAAAGTATAAATCATTTGAAATGGCTTATATTAACCAAACCAGATAGCCAGGGGCAAACTCCAACACGTTGGAAACAAAACATGTTTCTTTAGTGAGTCCACCAGATATGAGGGAGTAGCGATGACCAGGGATATTCTCTTGATAAGTGGGGGAATTTTCCATTTTCCTGTCCTGCTAAGCATTCAAACTGTAAAAAGTACTTTTGGGTGTCGGGGAAAATGTATGGAGTAAAAAGTACATACTTTTAGTAGGAATGTAGTGAAGTAAAAGTAGTCAAACATATAAATAGTAAAGTACAGATACCCCAAAAAATGACTTAAGTAGTACTTTAAAATATTTTTTGCTTAAGTACTTTACACCACTGTACACACACACACACACACACACACACACACACACACCCTACCCTCTCTCTGTCCCCCTCTTCCTCCCAGGATCGTCTGGACCTGTCCCTACAGACTGAAGCAGACTACCTGGAGCTAGACGCTGCGCTGGCCCAGCAGCAGCATGCCTTCACTGGCTTCGCCAGACAGATGTGGGCCTACATCACTGTCAACCAGCTACTGGCCGAGAGGTTGTGCTATAATTTGCCAGCCCTTCGATACAGAATACAGAGCATGAATAATCACACAGAGTAACATTTTGTGAATGTTATATCCCTGTTCCCTGCAGGTCCCTGGCCCCCACTGCTGGTAAGAAGAGGAAGATCACCCAGAGGATCCTGACCCTGGCTGTGGAGCACCAGTTTGTCACGCCCCTCACTGCCCTACTGGTGGAGAGTGAGGAGGCCAAGGAGAGGTTGCTCGCTGACTCCCCTAATGACCCCAAACAGGGCTGCTGTGCAGGTGCCTGATCAAAATCACTAGAGTCCCCCATTTTGGGTCTTGTAAATTGTACATGAGGGCAAGAGAGTGACTAAAGCTTTCCCAAACTTGGTGTGTGTGTGTGTGTGTGTAGGAGGATCTGGTATGGCTGCTCTCGGAGGAAGGACTCCAGTGCAGATGGTTCACAGCATCCCCCCCTGGGTCCAGATGACCACCCCTGCCCCCCCTAGCCACGCCGAGAGGCCCCTACCAGATCACATCACCATAGGTGACCATAACACACACACCTCTATACACATCTGTGCTACAGCATAATGCTTCTCTACCTGTCCATATCACAATACGTAGAAACATACACATAGCCATTCACTCTGTTTTTAAAGGGGCAGTGTGGACAAAACGTGATTTCCCTGTGTTGTATATATATTTCCACACTATGAGGTTGGAATAATGCTGTGAAATTGTGAATATTATGATAATGCACTGTGTAAGAGCTGTTTGAAAAGTTTGCCTGAAATTTCAGCTTGTTTTGCTGGGTGGGGTTTTTGGACTGCCTCGTGACATCACCAGGCGATATAAGTTAATAGACCAATAACAAAGAGAGTTGGCACACCTCTCCGCCTATAACAGCTAGTTTTCAGGTTACACATCCCTCCCATTAGGCTCCTCTCTCAGACCACTCCCAGACAGTCCTAGCTAAGTGTTTGCTTGAGAAATTGCATTTTGCTAAGAAGCTATTTTTTTATATATTTTTTTTTTTTTACTTTCAGCGTTGTGATGCAAAAATTCTAGCAAAGTGCATAGCGCTTAGAATTAAAGAGGTATTGTGGGATATTATTCATCCTAATCAGACAGTTTTTTTTACATGGACGACACATTGGAGATAATATAAGACAAGTACTGGAAACAATAGAACACTGTCAAATCTGGGAAACCAGGCCTGATTTTCATAGCTGACTTTGAAAAGGCTTTTGAGATAAGTATGACTGGAATTTATATATATGCCTGGAATACTGGCAACCCTAGGTGTAAAATATGAAATAATGTCTACTTATCAGAAAGTTTCAAACTGTCAAGAGGAGTAAAACAAGGTTACCCACTATCGGCATATCTATTTATTATGGCCATCGAAATGAAAAACTATTAAAACCAGATCCAACAATAATATCTACGGCCTAGAAATCCAGGACTTAAACACAAAGGTCTCATTGTACGCTGATGATTCATGTTTTCTTGTAAATCAACAATTTGGATCCCTCCACAGCCTCAAAGATGATCTAGATACTTTTTTAACCTCTCTGGATTACAACCAAATGATGGTAAGTGTACAATATTACGTATTGGATTACTAAAAAATGTCAACTTTTACATTACCGTGTAATTTAACAATAAAATGGTTGTCACGTACGTGAGGAGAGACGGACCAAGGCACGGATGTTGAGTTCCACATATTTATTATAAAGTGAAATTTAGCAAGAACAAAACAAATAAATCAATAAGCTGACAACGAAACGTGACCACGTGGTGCACATGCACAAAACACTAAATAATATCCCATAAATGCAGGTGGGGAAACATCCTACCTAAATATGATCCCCAATCAGCGGCAACGATAAACAGCTGCCTCTAATTGGGAACCATATTTGCACCCACAGAGAAATATCTATACTAGATCACCCCCTAGTCACGCCCTGACCTACTACAACATAGAGAACAAAGGGCTCTCTATGGTCAGAGCGTGACAGTACCCCCCCAAAGGTGCGGACTCCGGCCGTCAAACCTGAAACCAAATGGGGAGAGTAGGGGGGGTGATTAGTCTCGGTGGCGGCTCTGGTGCAGGTCGTAGCCCCCGCCCAGACCCCAGATCCGGCCATGCCGCTGGGCTGAACGCTGTGCCTGGACTGGGTATCGGCGGCAAGGATGGCTCCAGCCATGGAGCTGGGTTGGACGCCGTGCCTGGACTGGGCACCGGCGCAGAGGAAGACTCCTGCCATGGAGCGGGACTGGATGCCGTGCTAGGACTGGGCATCGGCGCAGAGGAGAGCTCCTTCCCTGGATCGGGACTGTGGACCATCGCAGGAGGTCCCGGACTGGGGACCGTCGCCGGAGGCTCCGGACCGGGGACCGTCGCCGGAAGCTCCGGACTGGGGACCGTCGCCGGAAGCTCCGGACCGTCGCCGGAAGCTATGGACTCGGGACGTCACCGGAAGCTCTGGACTGTGAATACGCACTGGAGGCCTAATGCGTGGAGCCGGTACAGGTGGTACCGGACTGGGAAGGCGCACTGGAGGCCTGGTGCGTGGAGCCGGCACAGGTGGTACCGGACTGGGGACACATACTTCATGGCGACTGCGAGGAGGAGACACAGGACGCACCGGACTGGGGAGGCGCTCTGGAGGCCAGAAGCGTGGAGCTAGCCCAAGTTGCACCAGACTGCTAACTAGATCCTCTGGTCGGATGTTGAGCAGAACACACTTGCACAACGTCTCTCTCTCTCCCCCAACTTCCCCATTACCTCACTGACAGTCTCTGGCTCTTCAGGGCGAGTGCAGGGAGCACTCACCCTGAAGGCGCACTGGTGGCCTGGTGCGTGGAGCTGGCACAGATGGTACTGGGCTGAGAAGGCGCTCTTCATTGCGCCTGCGCTGTAGCATACTCCTTGCCAGAACCTCTCTCCGTTATCTCTCATCCGCCGACCACCCTTAGGGCTTTCTTTGTGGCTGCGAACCCTGGCGTCATCACTGTCCTCCCTTCTCTCCTTCCGTCCTCTGTGACCCCTGTCAAGGAAGTATCTCCTGCCCTTCTATTATTTCTTCCCAGGTCCAACTTATTTTCCCCATCGTAGCACGCTGCTTGGTCCTTGGTTTGTGGGATATTCTTTCACGTACACCAAGGCACAGCGGATGTTGAGTTCCACATATTTATTCTGAAGTGAAACTTAGCAAGAACAAAACAAATAAATCAATAAACAACGAAACGTGACCACGTGGTGCACATGCACAAAACACTAAATAACAACCTACCTAAATATGATCCCCAATCAGAGGCAACGATAAACAGCTGCCTCTAATTGGGAACCATATTAGCACCCACATAGAAATATCTATACTAGATCACCCCCTAGTCACGCCCTGAACAAAGGGCTCTCTATGGTCAGGGCGTGACAATGGTCTAACGGTGAAGTGGACATACTCGATATTCATATCCCAAAAGAAAGAAATAATCTCCTTACAATGCATTTGAATGTAAAGTTAGCAAAAATAGATTAGATCTTGCTACCGTGGAAAGGAAAATACCTGTGTATTTGTGGAAGAATCACCCTCATTATCATTTTAGTCATATCCCAGTTTACCTATTCACTTATGGCCTTGACTACTGTACACCTAGCGACTTGTTTTTTAAATTATATGAGCAAAAATATTATATTTTATTTGTAATGGCAAGCCAGACAAAATTAAACGGGCCTGTTTATATAAATGATATGAATTCGGAGGACAATAATGATTAAATATTAAAGCATAAGAGGTCTCACTAAAGGCTTCAGTCATTCAAAAGTTATACTTACATCCAAACTGGTTCTCTAACAGATTAGTAAGGATGTCTTACCCCATGTTCAAGAATGGCCTTTTCCCCTTTATTCAGATTACAGCCTTTCACTTTCGGTTATTTGAAAATGATATAATCTCCCAAATATCTCTATTTTTAAAACAAGCCAGAGAAAGTTGGTTGCAATTTCAGTTTAATCCACCAGAAAAAAAACAGACCAAATATTACAACAAATATTATGGTTAAATTCAAACATACTAATTGATTAAAAATAACAATATTTTTGGAAAGAATGTTTAAAAAAGTTTTAATCTTTGTAAATGACATCCTAAATAGGACTGGCGGAGTTGTCACACATGCAGCTAATAAAAATATATGGAAATTGTTGTCTGTTGTACTCAAAATGTAAAATGCTAGAGGCAAGTGGAAGGGGGAGAAAGTAAGCAACTTGTCTGTCAGCCCTGCATTAAAGACCAACATTCGCTAAAGAAAATTGTGATAAATAAAAAAGTATATCAGTTTCATTTAAGGACCCCAAAAATGACAGCTGTGCCATATACAGTATATTGCAAAATAGTCAGGAAGGGATTTTCGATGTATTGATTCCATGGCACATGGTTTATGAACTGGTACAGAAAACAACGCTGGATTCAAAACTTTAAATGACTATACAAAATTCTTGCAACCAATAGAATGTTATACATATGGGGGATACAACTGTCCAAGTACTGCAGATTTTGCTGCAAAGAGACAGAATCATTAGATCATTTGTTTTGGTACTGTCCACATGTAACTGTTTTTGTTTATTTTTGACCATTGGGCCATCAACATCGCCTACCTCCTTACCTGGCAATGTCTCAGTGGGTAATATTCCTATGTCCATTGCGTCACTATAGTAACGGTTGTTTGTCTGTGTGTTTTCTGTGTGACAGTGGAGAACGACCCTCACTTCATCGTCCACCTGCCTAAAAACAACATGGACGTCTGCTTCAACATCGACTCAGAGCCTGGACACATCCTCAATCTGGTGTCAGACCCTGGTGCAGGTATGCGTGTGCATGCAAAAAAAGTGTGTGTCTGTGCTTGTGTCCTCTTATTCTCCGCCCTCTTTGTCCTCTAGGCGTGGTGGTGAATGGCCAGTTGGTTGGCTCTAAGAGGGTCGGGGTGGAGGAGAAGGAGAAGGTGAACACGTACTTTGGCACCGTCTCAGTGTTCTACCAGCCTGACGGCATCAGAGTGTCAGTCACCACCGACCGTATCGACCTGACTCACGGCAGGAACAACCACTCCTTCACCTGGGGAGCCACGGCCGACATCACCCAGGACAGGTAGGAACATGCACGCCCGCACACACAGACACACACAAACCTCTGGTCAGGCACCATCAGCCTGTTTTACTGTGGTAAGGTAAAGAAGTACATTTCAAAAGTACACGGTTTCCTGTTTTAACCACATGCTATGATCCCTGTGTGTTTCAGGGTGAAGGTTTCCATAGTGAAGGACTCCAAGGTGATGGTGACGGTGGATGACAAGATCACTGTGATGGTGCTGCTACATCGTGTGTGGAAGAAACACCCAACCCACGTGGACTTCCTGGGCCTCTATATCCCAAACAACAACCAGTACTCCTCTCAGGCCCACGGCCTTATAGGTAGGTCACCAATTGGTCCCAAGTGTTACCCTGTTACTGTACTGTTACAATAATGTTATAAGCTAATTAAATGATTTTACATACAGTTGCAAGATACCCTACATCTCCCTTAAAGTGAATCCTGCAGCAGTATCCCTATATTTAATCACAGCCTACTTCACTAGGTTTCACTGATCTGTGTGTGTGTGTGTGTGTAGGTCAGTTTGGCCAGGAGCCAGAGGTGAGGGTGTTTAACCTGCACCAGGGAGCTGACCCTCTGAAGAAGGAGGCAACCATGGAGGTGAAGGGCAACAAGCTGGTCGTCACCAGGTAAGAACACTCTCTCTTATGCACATCCCTGCTGCCAGGTAAACCACACACCATTACAGGAAAAACATCAGCACGTCACACATACTCAGTCGGTAGACTTCCTCTCTGTTCAGGTAATCCTTCCACCATATCACACAGTGGGACATAGTGCATGGGAATGCTAACACGGTGAGGTTTGTAGACGAGGTTGTAACTAACTATTCCACGTGTGTGACAGGGGCTGGCAGAAGGACTACAGGCGGGATCAGAAACGTGGATCTGACGTCTTCTGCTGGTTCATCCACAACAGTGGCAAAGGCTTCATCGACGGCCATTACACCAACTACATCGTCCCGCGACTCGACAGCTTCCTGCCGCTCCCGCTCTGAGCGACCAATCGCAAGGCACACGGGGGTACCATGTAACCCAGGCAGCAAGAGACAGGGCAGAGTTATAATGGATATCCTAGTCCACAGGTACAGGAGACACACACATATGGAGCCAATTTGACTAGACACATATATGTGTTATTACCTGTTTTCATATCACAGCTCTGTCTGGCAACGCTCTCTCTTTATGAAACGTTATAAAAAGCAGTATCGGTATGTATAGCAGTGTGAATGTTTCATAATTTCCATGAAGACTACGCTGCCGGCTTTGAACTTTATGTACACTTCTTAACCAGAACATTCCAATGACTGTTGTATTTCTCGGACCTCATCTTACATGGCAAAACCCAAATGTTTTTCAATCAACCATTGTATCAAACAATTCCATAGGTCAATTGTGTTGTACTTTATTCAATAAGTAATATTACAACATTAAAATGTATTTGTAGAGAACCATTTTAATAACGATACAAAAGAAAACTAAAAAGAAAATGTCCCCCCCCATAATCATTGCTTGGCTAAGTCAGGAAGTGATACCTCCATAGAAAATGCATTCTGGGATATTTAGAGAAAGTAACTCTGACACAGTAGAGTCTCCCGGCTGATGGGCCTCAGTGGCAGGGTAGGGGCTCTTGGGTTACGCTGTCATGTAACAGAAGTCATGATAGATCCGGCTATTTTAGAGAAATCCTCGTAGGCGATCCTGTCCACCCTCCTCCCTTTCATCCGACCCTGAGGAAGAAAAACACACCCTTGTATGAGAAAATAAGAACCATTCACATCATCCCAAAGCATTTGCTATACCAAACATCTATTCCACCACCAAACGGTAGAAACTGATGCATGATGAGAGCCATTTTGTCCCTGGTCATTACCGAGTCAAGTGTGAGGGTGGCACTGAACTTTCTCTCGTCTATAGAATCCAGTAGGGCCTCTGTGTCTCTGTACACACCGTTCAGAACCAGGACCCGTTTACCTGTGGGACAGATTTGATTATTAGATTTGGTGAAATAACAGGTCAGATTACAGATAAAGTAAAAATGTACAGTTTGCAAATCATACATTTCCTGTGGACATGTGTGCGTGTGTAACCGTGGCGAGAACTAGGTTACCTGGTGCAGGGATGACCGTCTCCAGGTGATTCTGGTCTAGTTTCAGTTTGTCCCCCGAGTCAATCATCTTCACAACGGCTGTGTATTTATCCTGCACCTCCTACAACACATAACTGTTAGCCTAAATACATATGATATTCTTCTCAATGGCAGCGTACTTACTATAAACCTCTTATAAGCTACTTAGAACACAAAACTGGCCCAAACAAACATCTTGGATATGACCACGCATGTGTGGAACTAATGTGCTACCTTGATGACTCCTTTCTTCTTGTGGTATTTCTCCCCCAGTCTCTTGGTAACAACTTTGATTACGATGCCGGGGTGCAGCCAGTGGTCCGCTCTCACAGACCTCTTCTTCTGCTCCTCCATCTGAACACAACACAGCTCACAAAGGGTTACATGCGCACGTGTTAAACACAGAGTTAACTTTTGACACGGCATCAAGTCAGAGCTGAGAGGGAGAACTGGAAACACTATCGTACCTCCATGATCTCATCCAGGGCCGACTTCTTCTTCTTCTCTTTGGCTTCTGAGGTGGAGGGCGTATCTTTCCTTTTCCCTGATCCTGCTGCCTTAAGGGCACTGGGACCCAGGGCCACACTAAGGGGAAGAGGTAGACACAGTGTTAATCAGAGTGAAATCCCCACAGTCATTTACTTTTGCTGTTTTGCATTGCTATTGATGACGGTGAGTCATTCTTACTGAGATCCAGGTGACTGTACCTGGCTTTAGATGGGCCATCCGCAGAGGAACAGGAGCCCTTGGTCAGATTGAAGGTAACTGAAATATAACCCGAAATATAACCAGCGAGAGATGAGCGGACAAAACGGTGTAATCGGTATAATTTCCGACCAAATGCATCATGAGTTACCTATAAAAAAATATTAAAAACATACTTTTCTCTTCTTCACTTTCTCGTTTCAACTCAGTGAAAACCGGTGCTTCCTGAAAAAAAAGAGGGACAGGTTGTTTTGAGTCCATGACATGTCCTAGATAAACAGTATCTTTGCTGAACAGTAGGGATGCGAATATTTCCTTTCAAGCACGATTCGATACAGGAACAAAACTTTTAGTTTGAAATAATTCTGTGTGATTTGGTTTAATTATTTTCCATTCTAAATTAAAATCTGATACTGATTAGGTTTAGGAGCGAGGCCTCTGAGCGGGATCTGTCTGAGATGACTTCTCTGAGCTGTGTGTGAGAACGATGTATGGTGTGTGTAGGCGTGTGTAGGGGGGGTTATGCTTTTTGTCCCCTCACTTTTGAAATCTCATTCACCTACTGATTATTTTGATTGATTATTTTATTTTCACCTACTGATTATTTTGTAAAATGTCTATATTTATCTTTAGAAATTAGCCAAAATAGCAATTAATATAACTGCAGATTTGGATTTCACCCCAGTCTCAGAAGTGAATGGTTGTGCACTTTATGGAGGAGAATTGCTCTTCTCCCGCTCCGACCACAGGCTTGCAAAATGTTTTTTATGAAATTACAACTTTAACCTGTTCATGTAAAAATGACAAAACATACTGATTGTTTAAATCAAAACAACCAAAACCATTTCTTATGGTGAACCTGGCAATCGAAAAGCCCCAATTAAAAGTTAGATGTGCAATCAGAAGGATGTGAGTTGTGTCCACTCTGGTAGCCTATAAAACTCCAGTAAAAAATTTAATAATGCAAAGTGCATTTGATAACAATGACCCAGCAAATTACATTGGTTGTCACCCAACTAACAAAGCCTAAGATTTGACATTGCGAAAGCCATTTTACAAGCATTTGAATGCTGATTGTGCCGCACAGATCTACGAATATTAGATCAGGGATAGGCTCTCGTTGGTGCGAGCTGCTCTGTGCGCAGTTGTTATCTGACTTGGAGATCAATGACTGTCATATGAATTGACATGCTTAGTTCGATAGGCTACAAAAAAGGAAAGGACACATCAATTCAGTCACAAAAGATTTGAGGTCTTTTTGGAAAAACGTTAGTGAACTGGGGATTTGTAACTTTTTTAAATTGATTTTCTGCCCAATACATGCTACATTTTGATCAGTTTGGGCTCCGGCAAACCAATGCACTTGTATCTTAAACATATGTACCGGGTGCCGATGCGTATCAGTGAGTCGTTACATCCCTAGTAAACAGAACCCTTGGCCAGTCCTTGTTCAGCAGACAGAGTGTAATATGCCCTCCTAGTCAGAGGAGGGCAGTAGTGGTACTCTCTCACCTCTGGCTCCCTGCCTCCTTGGCCTCGGCGGACCTGCTCCTCTATGAACTTGGCACTGCGCTCCTGGTCATCGAGGTCCTGCTTCTTCTTCCTCTCCAGCTCCTCCTGCCTCCGGATGGTCTCTGGGTCACGGTCGATGTACTGGATGTACCAGCCTTTGGGCGTCTCGTCCACCTTACAGAAACCTGGGAGAAGTCATCAGACACAGCAATGTCAGGGATCAGACAGACACAGAAAACACACATAACCTCTGTTCTAAGAGGCATGAGCGTGAAAGTACCCTCTTTCCCCAGCCACTTGGTGAATTCAGTGAGAGTCTCCCACTGGGTGGAGTTCATATGGACATGCTCTCTGTCATTGATGTACTCGTTATAGACAATGTTGTTTTGCACTCGCTTGGTTCCTGGAGAGAGAGAGAGAGAGAGAGAGAGAGAGAGAGAGAGAGAGAGAGACATTCAGTCAGGTTGAGGTTTATCTTACGGTCTCTTTATAAGTAGCTAGTGTAATATTGCGTGCACATATAATATATAGATTCAGAAGAAAGCAAATATTACCGAAGCGTCTTTTAATCAGCTCAATAAAGTCATTCTTGAACTCCCTTGGTGAGTGGAAGAGTGGAGAAAGCAAGTAAGTCCACTAGTGGAACACCTCCACTGGCTCATCATTACTGACATGTCATTTTAACATTTATTGGAGACAGTGTTATAGAACACGACATACCAACAGCCAGACCTAAGTAAATGCAGATTGACTCACTGTGAGAAGTTGTCCATGATCTTGTTGGGGTCCTCCGAGGCCAGCAGCAGTTGTCTCTGGTGGGACTCGGACATGCAGTGGCATTTGAAACCATTCTATGGGCAGAAAGGGAGAGCTAGTTCAACCTTCTGTATTGTATTAACGTTAGATAGCTAACTTAGCTAGCCATCTTTCTTACCTCGTCTCGACATTGTTTCTGGCACATTTGACAATACCATCGCAATTTTTGAAGACCTTTTGCTTTAATCCTATTCCCGATCGCCTTTGGGCTTAGAAAACCCTCTTTCCCCATGTCAAATAATAATCGTCTACATAAACATATGCAAGACAATTATTTAAATTCGAAATAAGCCTCGAACACGTTCAAATCTTGTTATGCTCTTCTCCTTCCTTCTAAAAATTCTGCCGCTTCCGTGGGTATTTCGTCATCATTTTACGTGTGTACTTTGAAGTAACGCGAGGTTTGTTTTTTCGTCCACATCCTGCCATTTACTTGCGCTTGCGCAGTCCTGCGAGTCTGACCTTCATCCAAGTAATCATGTTTGCTAGGACTAGCGCGTTGGTTTTCCTCCCACAATGGTAACGTTTTATTTGCAAAATTCCGTATATTTGACAACATGATTTTGAGCATTGATTGTGCTGTCGTACACATATATGACAAATACGTAAGTCGTATGCGTTAGTGAGCCATGTAAATCATTGCAAGGGCGCGTTAACCCGATGTAGGCCGCAGATGGTGTACGGTGCAGAGTGAATGGCCAAGTTCAGCCGGTGCGGTGGCTAAGATGACATTAGCTTGCTAACTAACCATGTCATTGAATTGTGTGACATCTAACTAACGTTGGTTAAATGGTCCTTTAGTATTTCGTACAATGCCAGCTGTTTTCAGAACAGCGTCCAATTCTTGTCAAATTCACTGTCCCTCCCGCTAACCAAGTTGGCATGCATTTTCTGGATAAACCTAGCGTGCTAACGTTAGCTGGTGACATGGACTCTAGGATAACGTTAACTAACTGATTGCTAGTATAGTTGTACTAACCAACATTTATTCGCTTATAGGTAGCTAGCTCTTTGTATTGGGAGGCAAATAGTTTGTAATCCCCTAGTTGAGGATGTCCACGTTGTGTCGCGAACTTGCAATGATAATGTTCTAATTTACCTAGCTAATTCTGTTTGTTTTGTAGTGGGCAGGTCAGGAACATGGCTACCTTGAAGGACAGTAAGTGTTTACCTTGCCATCTCTTTAACTACTCTGTGTTACATAACATTCACTTTTGAGCTTCCTCTTTTTAAGTCTTATGCACAAGTTAAACTTTTAAATCATGATGATATTGTAGCTGTGTGTCTCAATGTTTTTGAACCTCAAATGTTTAGTCAATCAGTGGCATCCATCTTTCCCACTCCCATTCTAGTCACCATCCGTTTGAAGTCCATCAAGAACATCCAAAAGATCACCAAGTCCATGAAGATGGTGGCCGCTGCTAAGTATGCCCGCGCTGAGAGGCAGCTGAAGCCCGCCCGCGTCTATGGAAACGGCGCCGTGGGTATGTCATTGCTTGCTTTGCATGATCTCTATTAGAGGTCGACCAATTATGATTATTGGAGGACCAGAAAAGCCGATACAGATTAATCGGCCAAGTTTTTATTTTTTTATTTGTAATAATTACAATTACAACAATGCTGAATGAACACTTTAACTTCATATAATACATCAATAACATCAATTTAGCCTCAAGTAAATAATGAAACATGTTCAATTTGGTTTAAATAATGCAAAAACAAAGTGTTGGGAGAAGAAACTAAAAGTGCAATATGTGCAAACGTTTCAGTTCCTTGCTCAGAACATGAGAACATATTGAAGCTGGTAGTTCCTTTTAACATGACTCTTCAATATTCCCAGGTAAGAAGTTTTAGGTTGTAGTTATTATATGAATCATATGACTTTTTCCCTCTATACCATTTGTATTTCATTAACCTTTGACTATTGGATGTTCTTATAGGCACTTTAGTATTGCCAGTGTAACAGTATAGCATCCTACCTCTCCTCGCTCCTCCCTGGGCTCGAACCAGCAACACAACGACAACAGCCACCATCGAAGCAGCGTTATCCATGTAGAGCAAGGGGAACAACTACTAGAAGGCTCAGAGCGAGTGACGTTTGAAACGCTATTAGTGCGTGCTAACTAGCTAGCCATTTCACTTCGGTTACACCAGCCTCATCTCGGGAGTTGATAGGCTTGAAGTCATAAACAGCGCAATGCTTGACGCACAACGAAGAGCTGCTGGCAAAACGGCGGAAAGTGATGTTTGAATGAATGTTTACGCGCCTGCTTCTGCCTACCACCGCTCAGTCAGATGCTTGTATGCTCAGTCAGATTATATGCAACGCTAGATAATATCTAGTAATATCATCAACCATGTGTAGTTAACTAGTGATTATGAATGTTTTTTATAAGATAAGTTTAATGCCAGCTAGCAACTTACCATGGCTTACTGCGTAACAGGCAGTCTCCTTGTGGAGTGCAACGAGAGAGGCAGGTCGTTATTGCATTGGACTAGTTAACTGTAATGTTGCAAGATTGGATCCCCTGAGCTGACAAGGTGAAAATATGTTGTTCTGCCCCTGAACAGGCAGTTAACCCACCGTTCCTAGGCCGTCATTGAAAATAAGAATGTGTTCGTAACTGACTTGTCTAGTTAAATAAAGATTAAATAAAGGTGTTAAAAAAATAATAAAATAAAATCGGCGCCCAAAAATACAGATTTCCGATTGTTATGAAAACTTGAAATCGGCCCCAATTAATCGGCCATTCCGATTAATCGGTCGGCCTCTAATCGCTATATACACACACACACTAAAGTCCAAGGGAATGGATGATTTCTACGTGACGGTCATGACTCTATTAAGACCATAGTGAGAGGGCAGGGGTAGTTCAGGGCCTTTAGTCATAAGGTCTCAGAGTAGGAGTGCTGTTCTAGGATCAGTTTAGCCTTTTATATCACAATGAATAAGATTACATGGACAGAGGGGACCTGATCCAAAATTAGCCCTGGTACTCAGGCGCTTCTTGAATACCATCCCTGTACTATATGGTTTGTTTCACACACACTTATTGGAAAGGCCTATGTGACGTTTGACCGGGGTGTTCAACAAACCTGTTGATGGTCCCTCTTCTCTTGCTTGTATGTCCTCCAGCCCTGTACGAGAAGGCTGAGATCAAGGCCCCAGAGGGAGTGGCCAACAAGCACCTCCTGATCGGTGTGTCGTCTGACCGTGGTCTCTGTGGCGCCGTCCATTCCAACGTGGCCAAGGCCATCAAGGCTAAGATTGCTACCCTCACCGGCGAGGGCAAGGAGGTGATGGTAGTTAATGTGGGGGACAAGCTGAGGAACATCCTGCAGAGGTACAGAATGATAATAAAGAAATCCAGCCATATCAGCTTTACTTTACTGTATGATGCCCACAGCAACAGGTCCACTTTAGTGGTTCCCTTTGGAATTTAGTGTATTACCATGACAACAGTGTTCCCTCCTTGCCACCCAGGACACATGGCAATTACCTGCTGCTCAGCTGCAAGGAGGTGGGCCGCAAGCCCCCCACCTTTACCGACGCTTCCATCGTCGCCACAGAGCTGCTCAACATGGGCTACGAGTTTGACCAGGGTGCTGTCATCTACAACAGATTCAGGTATGGATGGACTCCTTTCACAGCCACATCAGTGTCTTGTCTCCTCCAAATGGTTTCTTAGTTGAGACACTATTGGTATGGGAAGATTCACGTCAAGGATAGTCCCATCCTTGTCCTTCAAAGTACATAACATCCATTCAAGACTTGTTTTGATAATGGGCTATTTTCCCCCCTCATTCAGGTCTGTGATCTCCTACAAGACTGACGAGAAGCCCATCTTCTCCATTGATACTGTTGCTAATTCAGGTACAACAAGATTGTTTTGAAGGTCGCATTAACATATGGACATATGGAATTGTTTTAAGATGGTCATACTATGGATCATTTAGCTAATCGAATTTTAAGACCCCTTTAGGTTTCAAAGAAATATATACATATATTTGGCCTTTACTATTAAAGCCCATGGAAATGCATTGAATAACACATTCGTAAATGGCATAAAGGACAGTCCAAAATAAATCATAACTAACAAGGTTTTGAAGTGTCTGTCCTAAATCTAGGAGATATATGAAAAACTCAGTGTGTGATAGATATATAATATCACACACATAAAAAATGTGTACACATATTTAACCCCTTTTATATTTAACTACCTTTATGCTTCCATTTGTTTAAAAAGAAAACAGTACCGGTTACCTTCAGACGAGTCCCGTGACACTTGTAGGGGTTGTAAGAGCAAAACAGAAGACCATCGGGTTTGTGAGAATCTACTTTCAGCAGTGGGGGTCCTATTAGTTTGTAGCCCGAACGGTTCGGACGCTCCCAAACGGAAGTTGGCACAATTAGGGTGATGTGCTTGTACGTCATTCGACTCTAGGGGGGGTTAAAGATATATGCCGCGCAAAATGGCCGACTGACGTCCTGCGTCGTATTTTCCCTCTCCTGTAACAGAGAACATGGGCATCTATGATGACATTGATGCTGACGTGCTGAGGAACTACCAGGAGTTTGCCCTGGTCAACATCATCTACTTTGGCCTGAAGGAGTCCACAACCAGCGAGCAGAGTGCCAGGATGACCGCTATGGACAGCGCCAGCAAGAACGCCTGTGAGCATCTAACTCAGCCGCAGCCATTAACAACTAGCTTACTGCTCATCTTCCTCACCTGTCTATTAAGTCGTAGTCTTCCTGCCTGCCTCATAGCACACACAGTAGCTGTAGTCCTTTGTGATTATCTTCCTCAGTCTCCCTCTACTGCTTGATTGACCTAGTCTTATGCCTCTAGGGTTGCTGTTGATATTACAATATCAGCTGATCTGGTTGCCAGGTCTGTGTGCCTGCACTGTGATGGCTTTGTTCTCAGATTCATATCAACCCTGGCTCTGTTCTCTCCCCTCCAGCTGAGATGATTGACAAGCTGACCCTCACCTTCAACCGTACTAGGCAGGCTGTCATCACCAAGGAGCTCATTGAGATCATCTCTGGAGCTGCTGCCCTGTGAGTACTGTTCACTGTCAGCTTATTTCTGCCCATCCTCTCGCTTGCTCTGTTTCATTCTTTTGTCCCTCTCTCTCCCTCACACATTGGTTGCCTCCCCTTGGTGTTTGATCTGTCCCTCACAGTAATGTTTTTTTCTTCTTCACATTCTTCCCCACTCATTCTTAACCTTGATTGGTTACCTAGACCTTTGAAAATATCCCCATCTTGACTCCTTGCATGAGCCCACCCATTGTCTGTCATTAAATATTTAGACTTTTTAAGTTTGTTTACTAATCATTATTTTCTGTCAACCTTATTACTCCAATCCCTCATGTTGGTGTCAGGACATAAATCATGTGATTGTAGGTAACAGCCCCTAGGGTACATGTGCTATGCTCAAAGTAGATAGTTGCCAGTGCTTTTAAGTCCAGGACTATGTTTAATCTGTGTCCGGGAAACCATCCCACTGTAGTCTTTAAAATGGAATAGCTCCCTCTAGGGCCTAGTGTGTTCGATCATGTATCCTATTATTCCCCCACATTTACTGTGACATTTTGGTTGGGTATTTTGCTTTCTGAATGCGTGTTCTGTGTGGTTTCAGATAAATGGACGAGGTCCTCCTGCCATCATCGCCTGTGGTTCTGGCATACATGCTTCTGAGTACTTCAAACGGCCGTCGTCAAGAGTTTTATGAACATTTGTGCTTCTATTTGTAAAATATACGGTAAAAAAAATAAACCTCTTACAGAGAAATGTGTTCCTTTCATAGGTCCTCCTAGTTCTACTCACAATAAATCCTACTTGTGACCATGAAAAAGAGTGATGTTTGAGCATAAAGATAGGCTTCAATTTACATTGCTATTGTGTTTTCCTTCTGTCTGAAAAATGCAAATGCACTTCCAAATATAGGCTGTCTATGGAATGTATCACTCCAAAAGGTTATCATTGCACTCAATTCCTTTGAAATAAAAGTCATGGTATTTGGCACAACTCTTAGTATTCTACACTAATAAAATATATAAATGCAACAATTGCAAAGAGTTTACAAAGTTACAATTCATATAGTCAATTGAAATAAATTCATTAGGCCCTAATCTATTTGTTTCACATGACTGGGAATACAGATATGCATCTGTTGATCACAGACCCTTAAATAAATAAAAGGTATCAGGAAACCAGTCGGTATCTGATGTGACCACCATTTGCCTCGTGGCGAGACATCTCCTTCGCATAGATTTGATCATTCTTTTGATTGTCTCTTGTGGAATGTTGTCCCAATGCCTCTGCGAAGTTGCTGGATACTGGCAGGAACTGGATCACGCTGTCGATCCCAAACTTGCTCAATGGGTGACATCTTGAGTATGCAGGCCATGGAAGAACTGGAAAATGTTCCGCTTCCTGGAATTGTGTACAGGTCCCTGTGAAATGGTGCTGAGCATTAGCATGCTGAGACATGTGGTGATGGTGGTGTATGAATGGCACAACAATGGGTCTCAGGATCTCAAGGTATCTGCGCATTCAAATTGCCCTCGATAAAATGCTATTTTCTTTGTTGCCTGTAGCTTATGCCTGCCCATACCATAACCCACCGCCACCATGAGGCAATCTGTTCACAACGTTGAGATCAGCAAACCGCTCTCCCACATGACACCATACACGCTATCTGCCATCTCCCTGGTACAGTTGAAACTGGGCTTCATCTGTGAAAAGCACACCGCTCCAGCATTCCAGTGGCCATCAAAGGTGAGCATTTGCCCACTAAAGCCGGTTTCAACACTGAACTGCAGTCCGGTCAATACCCGGTTGAGGACGACGAGCACCCAGATGAGCTTCCCTAGTTTGTGCAAAAATGATTCTGTTGTGCAAATCCACAGTATCATCGGCTGTCCGGGTGGCTGGTCTCAGATGATACTGGATGTGGAGGTCCTTGGCTGGTGTGGTCTGCGATTGTGAAGCCGGTTGGACATACTGCCAAATTCTCAACAACATTGGAGGTGGCTTATGGTATAGAAATTGTCATTAAATTATCTGGCAACAGCTCTGGTCGACATCCCTGAAGTCAGCATACCAATTGCACACTCCCTCAAAACTTGAGACATCTGCGGAATTGGGTTGGCTGATAAAACTGCACATTTTAGAGTGGCCATCTGTCCCCAGCACACGGTGCACCTGTGTAAGGATCATGCTGTTTTATCAGCTTGATATGCCACACCTGTCAGGTGGGGAATGCTCACTAACAGGGATTTGTGCACAACATTTGAAAGATATGTTTTTTTGTTTGTATGGAAACGTTCTGGGTTCTTTTATTTCAGCTCATGAAACATGGGACCTCTTTACATGTTGCGTTTATATATTTTCTCAGTATAGATCTGTATTTTTCAACATGTAGATATTCTATGTAACAAAGAAACAATGAATGAACTGGTTATTCAACGAGTTTGTGTGATATCTACTGTATAGCCACAGCCCATCTACATGTATCAATATTGTTCTCCCACTGTCCAGTGAGAAAGTAACTGTGTTGTCAAATACAGTCAATGGTAATCTTTATGTTGCTCATTTTGTTGCAGAACTTGATTCTACGACTGAAATGGGATGAAAGGTTAAGTACCCTTTTCATTGATGGTATCCGGGGCTGCAATGTTTCGTCCGTTCATTTATGAACAGTGCAGTCATACACTGCAGCCCCTACAGCATGTAGCCACTATGTAACCAATGAGTTATTAAAGATGTATAAACCATCTATACTTGTTAACCTATTGCTATAAGACCTGTATAAAGGGTTCTCATTATTCCTGTTATTTTTGTTGTTGCTGTAGTAGGCCTTGTAAGCGGTGTTAGTTTAGTGATATCAGATGACTCCTGCTTAGCAGCAGAGTCTCAGCCCAGAGTCTTAGAAAAATAAAGCCTGATGCGATTTCTTGTCTGTGTTATTTTTACGCCACTAAAACGGAGTGCAGAAGGTGTTTTTGAGAGCTCAGCGCCAACACTATGCTCACACATACACAAGAGTTTATATTCAACGGTGTGTGTCTCTATACGGTCTTTATTGAGTGTAACCTAATCTGAGTGGGGCTGCTGTGTCTGCTTGTCTCGGTCCAGACAGGGCTAACCTGTGTGTCACTGCCCGCCGTGTGTAAATATGTCTGTGTGTATATACCTGTCTGTGTGTATACCTGTCTGTGTCCATGAGTGGTCTGATGTGTATAAGGAGGAGAATCCAGATGTTGACAAACATGCGCCTGATAAGAAACGCACTGTGAGAACTGTTAGAGCCCCCTGGATCAATGATGAATTGAAAAAGTGGTTCAAAGAAACTATGCAAAAAAAGCTGGCAAACAAGTCAGACTGCTCAGCTGATTGGTTGAAGTACTGTCAATTGAGACATTTTGTGACCAAGAATAAATTATATTACCAAAACAAGATAAATTACATAAAATACGATGGATTTTCTTTGTGATGATATTATGGTCAGAAAGCCAAATTCATGTCCATCGTTCATTGAAGTTGATGGGTAAGTTATAATAAAACCTTTTGATATAGCCAATCATTTCAATGACTTAACCAAATTCAACCACTGGTAAAGTGGACAAACAGATGTGAAATGACAACATTGAACAGTGAACCATTATATTTGTGTACTGAAGATATATTGAAAGTGAAGGATTGCTGTTTTGAATTTGGTTACGTTTGTGTGGAAGAGGTGAACAAACTATTGTTATGCATCAATAATGATAAGCCACCGGGTATAGATAAACTACATAGGAAATTATTGAGAATGGTAGCAGAC
Organism: Oncorhynchus keta; assembly: GCF_023373465.1. Classification (NCBI taxonomy): domain Eukaryota; kingdom Metazoa; phylum Chordata; class Actinopteri; order Salmoniformes; family Salmonidae; genus Oncorhynchus; species Oncorhynchus keta. Next base: position 44,798,886 of record NC_068433.1, read on the forward strand.
TGTGTTGCCAACCCTATTTGGCATGTCTTAACCAAAGCCTAAAGGAGTGTTTGGGTCCACAAGCATGGAAGGAAGCTAAAGTAATTCCACTACCTGTCACACCCTGACCTTAGAGCCTTTTAATTCTCTATTTGGTTAGGTCAGGGTGTGACTTGGGTGGGCAAATCTATGTTTCAATTTCTTTGTTGGCCTAGTACGGTTCCCAATCAGAGGCAGCTGTTTATCATTGTCTCTGATTGGGGATCATACTTAGGCAGCCCCTTTTCCCACCTTCCGTTGTGGGATCTTGATTTTGTTAGTTGCTGTGTAGTCTGCAGAACTTTACATTTGTTTATCTTTTGTCGTTTTTTGGGTGTTGATCAAAATAAAGGAAGATGTACGCTTATGACGCTGCACCTTGGTCTCATTCCAACAACTGACGTAACACTACCTAAAAATAGTAAAGCCCCCTTTTGCTGGTGCAGCGCAGCCGCCCAATCAGTTTGCTGCCTGTTCTTAGTAAACGGATGGAGAAAATTGTGTTTGAAGTACAATGCTATTTTTCAAAGAACAAATGACCTACTGACTTTCAGCATGCACATAGAGAAGGACACTCAACTTGTACTGCACAGACTCTGATGTCTGATGATTGTTTAAAAGAATGGGATAATAAGATAGTTGTAGCTTTATTGTTAGATTTCAGTGCAGCCTTTGATGTTATTCATCATAATTTGTTATTGAGAACTGACTTGTTTTGGCTTTATATCACATGGTGGGAGAGTTACTTATCCAATTAGAACTCAGAGTCTGTTCTTCAGTGGAAGTTTCTCTATCAGATATGTACAGTTTGGTATCCCTCAGTTGAGTTGCCTTGGGCCATTACTCTCCTCTATTTTTACAAATGATTTTCCACTTGTTTTACACATAAAGATAAAATGACTATGTATGCTGATGATTGCACACTCTACACATCATCACCTACAGCCAGTGAGATCACTGAGACTCTTTGCAAGGAGTTACAGTCAGTGCCAGAATGTGTAATTAACTATAAACTAGTTTTAAATACATCAAAAACCAAAAGCATTGTATTTGGTTCAAAGTAGTCTCTTAGACCTTAACCTCAACTGGAGTTGTGCGTAAAGAGTGTGACCATTGAACAAGTTACTCCTAGGAGTAACATTGGGTGGTCAGTTGTCCTGGTCAAGTGATATTGACAAAGTTGTTGTGAAGTTGGGGAATGGTACTGTATGTCTGTTATAAAAAGATGTTCTGAGTTTTTGACACAAAGATCAACTGTATTAGTTGTTCAGGCTGTGGTCTTGTCCCATCTTGATTACCGTCTGGTAATATGGCCAGGTGAAGCAAAGGAAGACCGAGCAAAGCTGCAGCTGGTTCAAAACAGAGCACCATGCCTTGCCCTTAACTGCACATACCGCACTAACATCATCAACATGCATGATAGTCTTTCATGGTTGAGGAGAAGTTGACTACTTCTCTTCTAGTCTTTGCGTGTTGAAAATACCTAACCTAACCTCTTATATAATCTATTTGCATACACTTCAAACATACACACATACTGTACATGTGCCACTATGGGTTTCTTCACGGTACCCAAACCAAAAACAGAGTTAATGCGTCGTTCAGTTATCTATAGTGCCATGTCATCGTGGAATGCTCTGCCACCAGAAGTTATTCAGACAAACAGCAAGTATAGCTTTAAAACCAGATAAAGCACCTCTCTTCTTTCTAAAGCTCTAATCTAACTGTACTGTATATATGAATATGAATATGTATACAAAGCCTTCAGAAATGATTCACACCTCTTAACCTGTTCCACATTTTGTTGTGTTACAGCCTGAATTTAAAACGGATTCAATTGAGATTTGTTGGTCACTGATCTACACACAATATCCTGTAATGTCAAAGTGGAATTATGTTTTTCAATTTTTCAACATGAATTCAAAATGAAAAGATGAAATGTCTTGAGTCAATAAGTCTTCAACCCCTTTGTAATGGTAAGGCTCAATACGTTCAGAGGTAAACGTTTGCTTAGCAAATCACATAAGTTGCATGGACTCAATAATAGTGCAATGCAATAATAGTGTTTTAACATGATTTTGGAATGATTACCTCATCTCTGTACCCCACACACACATACAATTCTCTGTAAGGTCCCTCAGTGTGAATTTCAAACAGATTCATCCACAAAGACCAGGGAGGAAGTGTCACAAAGAAGGGCACCTATTGGTAGATGGGTAAAATACATCAGACATTAAATATCCCTTTGAGCATGGTGAAGTTATTCATTACACTTTGGATGGTGTATCAATACACCCAGTCACTACGAAGATACAGGCGTCGTTCCTAACTCAGTTGCCGGAGAGGAAGGAAACCGCTCAGGGATTTCACCATGAGGCCAGTGGTGACTTTAAAACAGTTACAGAGTTTAATGGCTGTGATAGGAGAAACTGAGGATGGATCAACAACATTGTAGTTACTCCACAATACTAACCTAATTGACAGAGTGAAAATAAGTAAGCTTGTACAAAATACAAATATTCCAAAACAAGCATCCTGTTGACAACAAGGCACTAAAGTAATACTGCAAAAAACATGAAGTGTTATATTTGGGACAATATCAATACAACACATTACTGAGTACCACTCTCCATATTTGCAAGCATAGTGGTGGCTGCATCATGTTATGAGTATGCCTGTAATTGTTAAGGACTGGAGAGTTTTTTTTTTTAATAAAAAAGAAACGGAATGGAGCGAGGCTCATTCCTAGAGGAAAACCTGGTTCTGTCTGCTTTCTACCAGAAACGGAGAGATACATTTACCTTTCAGCAGGACAATAACCTAAAACACAAGGCCACATCTACATTGCCGTTGCTTACCAAGAAGACAGTGAATGTTCCTAAGTGGTAGGGTTACAGTTTTGACTTAAATCTGCTTGAAAATCCATGGCAACACTTGAAAATGATCAACAACGAATTTGACAGAGCTTGAAGAATTTTGAATAGAAAATATGGGCAAATGTTGCACAATCCAGGTGTGGAAAGCTTTTAGAGACTCACCCAGAAAGACTCACAGCTGCAATCGCCGCCAAAGCATTGACTCAGGGGTGTGAATACTTACAGCATGTAAACGAGATGTATCCATATTTAATTTTTAATACATTTGCACAAATTTCTAAACACATGTCTTCAACTTTGTCATTATGGGGTATTGTGTGTAGATGGGTGAGAAAAAACATAGATTTAATCCATTTTGAATTCAGGCTGTAACACATCAAACTGTGAAATAAGTCAAGGGGTATGACTACATTCTGACGATACAATACATGAATAGTGTGTAAACAGTATTTTTGTTGTCTCTTGGTGTCTTTCCAACATATAACTATTATAAAATATCAGATCTTATGTTGCTCTTGTCTACACCGGTTTTGAACTTTGTCATGTATTTGTAAGTGTTATGTGGACCCCAAGAAGAGTAGCGGCTTCACGTACAGTAGCTGACGGGGATCCTACTAAACTAAACTGAACTCCCCACGTCTCCTTAAGTAAAGAACGTAAGCCTTGTCCGAGTTAGAATGGCACAAATCCCCTTAGGGTGGACATTATATCAGGGTTGTGTGAAGTGTAGGAAGAGGATGTTTGTGTGGTCTTCTCAAGTTCTGATTTTCCAGGACGCCACACAGCAGGATAGAGAGGTGTGGCATTGGTGGGGGCCCAGTCCAAACGGACAGAAAGGTGTGTGTTATGTGTGTGATGTAAGAGGGTGTTGTCCAGACTGGCAGGATGGCAGACAGGGAGAGTTAACTGGGCCTGGAGCCAGAACTCAGCTGGGTGTCTCTCTCTTCTTTCCTCCACTTCCACTGCTCTCTGACTGCACAACTCAACTTCCTGCAGTTCAGACAATGTCCAGCGGCTGGCGCTATTTGATAACAAATGCATGCCTTCCAGAACTGTACAGAAGCCAGTTAGCAGAGCTCTGATTCAACAAGGCGGTCAGGAGAACATTAGTAGATCTCTGATTCAACAAGGCTGTCAGTAGCACCAGAGGGGCATGTTGAATTGTAGTACCAGGGACAAAAACAACCCTAACAACTGAACCTAGATCAGTGTTCGTTTCTTTCCTATACAACACACAGCTCTTCCTCATAACAGCTGATCTAAGTTCAGCGTCTGGTACATCCGTTACTAGAGTCCTAACCTTGACTATTAAAAGGGACAGACCACAAACCAGTTAAGGGGGCTTAATGTACCTACATACATCTGTGACCTGTGTGACGTTAGTGAGCCTGGATAAATGTTTCTCCTTGGATTCAAATTTGTGTGTGTGTGTGTGTGTGCCTGTGTGTGTGACTGTGTTCGTGTGTGTGTGTGCCCCCAGCAGGTCTTGTTTGTCTATTGTGTTTGAGCTTGTTATTGTTTTACTCCTGTGGGAAGGAGGAGCGATAGCATCTGAACACTGAAATTACAGCGATGCCAGTCTCTGATAAACGAGGAACACAGCCTCACATCTCCCCTCGCAGGCGCAGCCCAACGGTCCCAGATCACATAGGAGGCACTTTGGAATTCCGGTTTTGGGAATTTTGGTACCGCATTGGGAATTCTGTAGCTCAGTTGGTAGAGCATGGCGCTTGTAACACCAGGGTAGTGGGTTCAATCCCCGCGACCACCCATACGTAGAATGTATGCACACATGACTGTAAGTCGCTTTGGATAAAAGCGTCTGCTAAATGGTATATATTAATTCTCCTCCTCCTGCCTGGGCTCAGGGTTCTGGCTGTGCAATAGAGGAAGGACTCAGAACTGCTGGGATGTGGAAGGATCTATACAAGTTTGTCTCGCGCTACAAAGACACACAGAACATTGACATTTACCACTGTGTGTGAACGTTCAGATATTTATAAAAAAATATATTTTAAAAATCACCTTTTTTTAACCAGGTAGGCCAGTTGAGGACAAGTTCTCATTTACAACTGCGACCTGGCTAAGATAAAGCAAAGCACTGCGACAAAAACAACAACACAGAGTTACACATAGACAAATGTACAGTCAATAACACAAAAGAAAAGACATATAGAACAATCTATGTACAGTGTGTGCAAATGTAGAAGAGTAGGGAGGTAGGCAATAAATAGGCCCTAGAGGTGAAAATAATTACAATTTAGCATTAATACTGGAGTGATAGATGTGCAGATGATGATTTGCAAGTAGAGATACTGGGGTGCAAAAGAGCAAGAGGGTAAGTAATAATATGGGGATGAGGTAGTCGGTGTGCTATTTCACATGTCTTGATTAGCTCGGTGTGAAGGGGTGTGTGTATGTATGTGTGTGCATGCATGCCTGTGTGCTATGTAGATCCTGCATGTGACATAATTATATGGATGAATATCCGTGTGTCTGAGTGTGTGTGTGTGTGTGTGTGACGGTGTGAGTGAAGACATC
>NC_068433.1:44809320-44811820 GCF_023373465.1 Oncorhynchus keta
GATGTTTGTATTAGTGTGGTTAAGTACTGAACGTGTGTGGGAATGTAGACCGTGTCATGTTTGTCAGTCTTACGGTAACTGCGGTGGTGTGTGTGTGTGTGTGTGTGTTTCATTGACCCCTGTGTGTCTTCTGTCTCCATGATGACTTCACCTCATCACAGAATCACAGTAAGCTAGGCACCTCCTCCCTTCTACTCTTTCATTCTCCATCTCTCACCTTCCCCCCATTCCCTCTTTACACTCCATCCCAGTCCATTTCTCTTTTCCTCTCTGACACCTGTCCCCTACCCTTTCTCTACCTTCCCTTCTCACGCTCCTTCATTTTCACTCCCTCCGTCCTCTCCCTCTATCCGCTCCTCTTCATCTCCATATTCCCAGCTCCTTGTCAGCCTTCCCTCTGGCGTCGGGCCGCATTTCGTTGCTCCCGCTCTTGCTTTCTCTCTCTCGCTCTCCGTTGAGTGGACAGGATTCCCATCTCTGTGTGTGAGAGCACTCCGTATTACTCTGGCCATTATCTTAAAGGCTGCCATTAGGAATTTCAATTTCACTCCTTCCTTTTGTACCTCCTGTTCACTCGCTACTGCTACGGCAGGGGAGATTATACACCGAGAGAATGAGTGTGTGAGCGTGTTCAGATTGGATGGGGTGGTGCTTTCACTAGGCACACACACACACACACACACAGTCATTCTTAAATGTTTTACATAGTAGAGATTGGGTTCATTCAAGCAACGATCTGCTTTATTACTCAAAGTGTTGAGGAGTACAGGAGTTGGATGTGTCTCTGCTCTACATACACATCTTATTCTCACAGTACCACTGTGCTGTTTGTACTGCAAATGAAACAGGTGTATTCATGACCCTCTCTCCCTGTGAGCGTAATGACCGGCACCTCTGGCTCTGAACATTCAATTACCTACTGTGACCTCTGTGTGTGGAGCAGAATGCTCTGTCTGACCGGCCAACCATAACCAAGGGCCGGTCTTTTAAACACCTGCCCAGAGCAAACCAGGTCACAGGTGTGTGTGTGTGTGCTTGCGTGTGTATGTCGGCCCATAAAATCTGTTAACAAATAGTTTTCCCATGATGTCATTTCCAGGTACGAGACCTGTGTTTAGGGAACGTAGGTTTATTTTTAAGTGAGTGTGTTTTCTCAGTTATTGTTTTAACCTGTGCTTTCTTCTGCTTTCAGCACTCCGCCTACGTGCCTGTCCTTTCAGAGTAGCCATGTCTATCAGTGAGGTGTGTGTGTTTGAGTGTGTGTTTTTAGAAGCAGTGAGGCGGCAGCGAGTGAGCAGCCAACGCCAGTAGTGATTGAGTAATCAGTAGCCACTTAACTTGTCATGAAACAGCTGCAATGGTTCCCAGCGCTGCTGAATGACTGAGTTAGACCAGACTGTGACCGGTGGTTTTCCTGACCACCTACCTACCCTGACGTAGAAAAACTCCAGGACCTAGTTATAACCCTGCACACGGATGTCATAGAGCTACACAACAAGGGTTAATTAACGGGGTGCCATAAGGCAGGTTATGACCAGGTTTAGCCTGAGGCAATTTCAATACACACCGAAATGCCCTCCTTTTCCTGAATGACAGCCATTTTGAAGTCGAACATCAGAGCCCCTATACAGAACCTGTGACTCCTGCTCTGCCATTCTCAGAGTTGACAGAGTGTGGAAATATATAATTGCTTCATGAAACATAACGAGATGATATGAATAATCTGTCAGAGAGGGAGCCGGCCCAACTTCAATACCAATCACCCCGGCGGTGTCCCTGTGCAGCGGAGCGTGCCGGAAGCCGTACCTGTCCATCCGGAAAACCGGGAAGAAAAGATCCCGTATTTCCGTATCAGGCCGTCAGCTTTCCTTACCCTCCTCGACCTGTTATCAGACAGGGGATGGAAGCTGTTTCTATAGATGAGGTAGTATAGAATGGAGACCAAATTTCAACTCTCTACCACCCAGACCTAGTCTGCATCAGATAGACAACACTGGGGGTAAAGTTTAGCTCTCTCTCTATGTGTGTGTGTGTGTGTGTGTGTGTGTGTGTGTGTGTGTGTGTGTGTGTGTGTGTGTGTGTGTGTGTGTGTGTGTGTGTGTGTGTGTGTGTGTGTGTGTGTGTGTGTGTGTGTGTGTGTGTGTGTGTGTGTGTGTGTGTGTGTGTGTGTGTGCATACGCGTGTGTGTGCATACGCGTGTGTGTGCATACGCGTGCGTGTGCGTGTTTTATTGGGTTAAAGTGTCACCCATGCTTATTTCTTGGTCAGTGTGGTTGTAGTCCCCTTTTTAACACTAATCACGATTCTCTTAGACAACAGAGAGGGAAGTGATGGAGGATGAGGTGGAGAGAGATCAAGAGAACCTGGACACTAGGCGCAGACATGGAGAGAGAGAGAGAAGGAGTGGAAGAGGGAGATAGACGGTGAGGAATGGCGAAAGAGAGTGAAAGGTAGACTATGGCGTCGTTTGCTGAATACCAACAGGGAGGGAGAGGCTGAG
>NC_068433.1:44816820-44836820 GCF_023373465.1 Oncorhynchus keta
TGGCGGAGGAGTTGAAACACCTGGGCGTTGTACTTGACCACAAGCTAAGATGGGGGAAGTGTACGGAGCAGACGTATACGAAAGGACAGCAAAGGCTCTACTTTTGAAGGTAACTGAGCTCTTTTAACGTTGATCGTGTTCTATTGTCACTGTTTCATTGAAAGTGTATTATTTTGTTGTATCATCTGCTGGTCGGGGAAATGCTGATGTATTAAACAGTACAGTGAAATACTTACTCGAGGGCTCTTTCTCAACAATGCAGGGAAATAATAATAATAATAATATAAAATCTAATTTAAAAAACAGAATTAGGTATGATACAAGCTGAAGAAACATGAGAAGGCAAGCATATACAGGTCAGCATCTTACTCAATGTGCAGGGTACTGGAGTGGTTGAGGTGGTTTATTGATAGAGGAAATTATGGTTGAAATGACTAATTATGTATACATTCCAATCAGAACTGACTAGTCCAAATGCTATAATGTACTGTACATGTGAATTTTCTCTCTTGCTCCCTTTCCCAATTGTATATAATGTAGTCAGGAGTTTAGTAACAATGAAGGTCCGTTCCTTAGTTCATTCAGTTGTACAAATCTCCAGGTGGTGGGAACGGGCCATCCCCAGATTGTCTAGAATGTTGATTTATACTGACTGGCCTTGACTTCGTGCTGATAACGCAAAGGCTCAAGAGCTAGGGGGCCCCTCTGCTTGTGAAATAGAACGTTTGGAAAACGCTGACGTCATTTTCAGTTTATAACCTGTGGAAATGTGTGTATGCATTTAGTACTCTCTTGTAATAAACACTGTTTACCTTTGGCTTTTAAGACTGGTCTCAATCTACTTCATGCATAATTAATGAACTTACAACTCATTAATGAATTAGAAATGAGTGCGAATTGATTTTGGCAATAAAACATACAGGAATTTAGAATTCCTCTATCAATTTGGTCCTTCGAGTGCCGGATCTAAATACCTCTCCCTGTGCCTGGAGGTAGTACGCTGGAAAATCGTGCACGGACGAGTTTTTGACTCGTTTTACTAAAGACCTGACCTCTGAATTGAGGATAAAATTGAAACAGGCCTGCGTATTATCACAGAGGACAGAGAGAGTGACTAGATTCAAACGAACAGTGCTTTTCCCAGCCGGCAGCCAGGTAAAGTAGCCTTTATTCTTGATTTGGGGGGGATTTGAGTTCTTTAATTGACGTTCTGAGAATTCATCAATAGTGAGAACTTTGCTATCCCCACGATCATCCCCATGATCATCATACAATGGGTTTTGTAGAACCGATATACACGGAAGCAGGTTCGAAAATAACCCGTGGTAATGTGCACTACCGTAAATAAACTAAACTTAATCATGAGAGGTATATAGCGCCCGAGATTAAGAAGGGATATTAAATAGGTACTGGGAGATAGGACGGTGATCTTGTACAAATACTGGGCATAGAGACACGGCAAGAATGCGCAAGATAACTGGATGGGTCATTTAACCTGTTCAGGATACCACGGATACCACGGATACCACAGGATACTGCCCCTTCTGGAGGATTTGGGTACCCATATAAAACATGATACATTTTTGTCAAAAGTTGCTAATATATGCAAATAAAAAATATTATCGAATAGAAAACACTCTAAAGCTTTTAAAACCGTTTAAATTGTGTCTCTATGTAAAGCAGAACTCTCAAAATCTGCATTTTCCCAAAATATCTCTTCTCATCTGAAAAGTTGGGTCACCTTTGACCTCATCGCAAACACCCTCACCAAACAGTCACAGCACCCAGAACAGTCTCCACGTGTTCAGCGTGATCTCAGCTTTCAATGGGGCTTCTCATTGTGAGAATCGCCGGCTCGCAAGAGTTTGAGCACACGGTAAGCTCTCAGTCACTCAAAAAAACCTGTGCGCAATGGTCAAGTCCTCTCTCTTTTCCAAGATCGATTGAACAGTGCTTGTGTTTCTGTTTGTTCTCAAAATTGCTGTACACCTTTATAACATGTTACAGCTTGATTATGAAGTTAGTTTGACAAGTTTACTCGACATATTATATATACTTTCGAAGTTTTGGTGCGCAACCACTTCAATTTTGACTACATTTTTACCAAAATCAGGCTATTTTGAGAACCGAAAGACGCAGACTTGAAAACTGAACGCTAATTTGGTGAGTATAATCCCTTACAGGTCGTTTGATGGAAGAATAACAAAGGTAAGGGAATATTTAATGTATTAATTTTGGGTTTCTGTCGACTCCAAGATAGAGGAGTCATTATGCTACTGTGGGAGCGCCGACTCCATATTATAGTCTAGTGAACGCAAAATGTAACGTTAAAATTAAATGTAACAATGCAATTGCATTTAGAAGAAGTGTATCTTGCTATACATATGTAAAACATGCATATTTAGTCAAAGTTTATGATGTGTATTTCTTGTTAGCTGACGTTATCTGCCGGGGCTATCGTCATTTCTCAGGACATTTGGGTAGCATTTTTGAACGATGCATCATTGTAAACAGAGATTTATGGATATATATAGCATATTATTGAAAAAAATGAATGTACTGTGTAACATGTTATATTACTGTCATCTGATGAAGATTTCAAAAGGTTAGTGAAATGATTTTTCTTTTAATCCTGCGTTTGTTGATTGCATATTTTTTCCTACTTGGCTATGCTAATGAGCTATGTCTGCGGTGGTGGTTTGACATAAATATGTGCTATGTTTTCGCCGTAAAACATTTTAGAAATCTGACTTGCTGGCTAGATAAACAACTTGTTTATCTTTCATTTGAGCTATTTTACTTGTTAATGTGTGGAGGTTAAATATTTTTAGGAATAGTTTTGCGCATTGTGCGTTATGGTAATGAGCTTGAGCTGTAGTCACGCTACCAGCAGAGGAATAAAACTCCCTAGCTGGTTTTAAATAGTGGCAGTATTGATCACCGTCCCGATTCAACTAATACTACGGAAAATATCCAAATGAGGAGGAGAGGGAAACTTAAATCTAAAAAAATGAGATAAAAGCCATATCTATAGACATGATAGTTCCATGCGAGAGGGGAATTTAACAATTAGTGGCGTGAGATAACGATTATTAGAGTTCTTTACTGACACAACCGGAAAATAAGATTTGAACTAGGGCCTTACAAACCCTGGGCTTATAGTTGTTAGGTTAGACCTAAAAATCTGATTCAAAAGTCAAAACTATTGGTAAGATTTCCATAAAAGAGCTAAACTTAATCATGAGAGATTAAGACAGAAAAGGAAGGAATGTTTAGCCGAATAAGGAGGAGAGGGTAACTTAAATCTAAAGCGAGAGGGGAGTAACAATTAGTGGCGTGAGATAACGATTATTAGAGTTCTTTACTGACACAACCGTAAGATTTTAACAAAAACCCTGGGCTTATAGTTGTTAAGACCTAAAAATCTGATTCAAAAGTCAAAACTATTGGTAAGATTTCATAAAGAGCTAAACTTAATCATGAGAGATTAAGACAGAAGAATAACTAAAGTAACTATAACGGTAAATTACAAATTTATAGAACTGCAGGAATTTAAAATTATATAGAAAGGCATAGATAAGTGTTTAAAGACCATAGCTACTAGTAACGGTAAGGATTAAGAATGGGGAGAAATGCCTCGAAAGAAGCCCCAGAACTAACGGGAGACGAGCGTTATATGGAACAGAAAGACAAGAGAAACATCGATTTCGGTCTAAGATGGAAAAAAAAATACGATTTTGATGGCCGTCTAAATGTAGAAAAGCTGGAATCCCTTATAAAACAGATACATAAGGAATGTGGTAATAATGTGAAAAAGCAGAATAAACAGGGGTTATACATAGCCGGAGTTTGGCTTTCGGAAGCAAAAAAGAGAATGGGACGCGCCGAAAAAGAGATTAAATCTAACAAGGTTCGAGAGGCACTACCCACCGCTCCCGCAGATAGAGAAGTTAACCAATTGGGTGGACGTGAGGGTAACAAACTATATCTTCCTCGATTATACCACCAATGCAGAGATAATCCAGTCGACGAATTGGTGATTATAAGAATACGGCTGCTGGAGCAACCGGTGATATTACAACCCAAGTATGTGGATCCCGCGGAAACTGAGAGAGGTATAATGGAGTTAGAGAAGGAAATAAAGTCGAGAAAAATGAATAAGGTGAGTCAAAAGAAAAATACAAGATGTTTTAATTGTAACAAAATTGGACATTTCGCCCGGGAGTGTAACACTCCACAAAAAAATCGTCAACAGGTTGTAATTTAATAACTCTCTGATGCAGGCACTTACACCCTCGGACTACAAAGGACCGTGTCAGACACGATGGGTGTGTTTTCTATTAAGGTACTGCCAAAACCAGAGGTCCCAGACGAACCAGGGCCAGACACACTCCTCTACCACCCCTGGACCGAACCTGCTACTACTGGGTTAAAAATCCCATTCAGGTAATTAATGTTAGACTATTCAACTATTGATCAATTAGGCACTGAGACTGGTTTTGATGGTAGGGACAATTTGTGGGTGTCTTAAACAGAATAGACTTGCTTAGGATATGCTTCTTGCTAGTCAGGGGGGCGTCTGCAAGATGTTCGGTGAACAATGTTGTACGTATATCCCTAATAACACCAGTCCAGATGGTAGTATATCTAAGGTCCTTAATGGGCTTGATCTGTTGAGATGAGGACCATGGCGGGAGTGGAGGAGTCTGTTGTCTTGGCCTGGTTTGGTAAGTATACTGGTATGGTGGTTACTGGATTTCTGACCCTAATTCTTGTATTATCGTTATTGATGTGTTGTGCTGCTTGCATCATACCGTGTTTTAAGAAGTCTGTTACAGATGTGGTGAAGGCTTCAGGCATGATGCCTTTGCTTGATGCTCCAGTTGGAGATACTGAAGCATGCTTTCAGAGACTGACTGAGGATGACCCATGTATGTTTGTTCTCCCTGTCGTGAAGGGTGGCATGGTGCCCACCTGGTGCAGGATAGGAATAGCTGAGAGGACCAGATGGGTTATAAGAATGCTTTGTTCTGCTTTACTCTGTTTTCCATGACCAAAGTTTTATTCCACACTTTGCAACACATATTAAATCCATGTTATTGTCAGATAGAATACTGAGGGTCCCCAAGGAGAGGGCTTGTTAGTGTAGGAAGGATTTGTAATATGGTTAGCATTTATTAGATTATACGTTTTTAAATAGTATTACATTTAACAGGAATATAGGACATCTATGATGATTTAGGATTATTGTTAGGATGAAGATAGATTGATTAAGGAAATGTAAGGACTTTAGAGAAAAGCCGCTCATAGACATGTTCTTTCTAAAAGAAAATCCATGAGTTTAGATAAAGGATGGGTAAATAGTGTTCTAGAATAGGATGTGACCTACGGGATAATTAACTAATACATTTTTTTGAGCTAATAAACAGAACGAATAAGAAACTGTTTTATTAACCAAACCTGTATGTCCAAGAGTTTATGCACTACAGGTGAAATCACTCAATCCAGTCCCATAGGCCTGGTGGGGGGACCATACCAAGGGCTCCTGGTGACAGCTAGCTGAAAGAGCTACCCGGATTCATATCCCATGGGGAGAGAGGGCTATATGAATCCACTCACCCAGTATGGGAAAAGGTAGAGTGGAGTGGCATAAGGAAATGCTTAACTCTTTAAATAGAAATGAAGGAGGGTCAAGGGTTGTGGTAGGGAGATGACCAGGTCTTGGTCGACACCCTAGTACGGTTCTGGGTAGAGGAGTGTGGATCGGTATGGTAAAGCTGTTCATGAAAGCAGGAATGCCAGATAATGACAGTTGTATTGATTTGCACTATTTATATCCCCAGGAACCAAGTTAGTACAGAGAATATGACCACTGACGAGACCATGTCTGAATTGACAGGCTGGTTGAACTCTGGGGATTTCAATAAAATAAAATGGGCCAGTGTTGACACCTAGTGGTTGTGTGGGTCATGTGCGCAGACAACAGGACATGAAGTTATCTAAAAGGGAAAAGAGAAACACTTCATCTGGGTCATTTGATGACAAGGTATACATTGATAACATTGGGGTTCCAGGAGAGGTGCCAGATGAGTCAAAGCAAGAAATCAGATCCTAGCAGGATTAGAGTTAAGCATTTCCGGGGTTCTACTCTCACAAGAGCGTGGACTGGATTAATTATAGTTATGATAATCAACAGCGCTTTAGCAGGAATACCAATGGTGTTATTAAAGGTTTTGTAGAACAGACTGAAGCAACCAGCTGGAAGACCTGACAGAATAGAATTGCATTAGATAAAAGGGGGAAGTGGGCGTGATAATCAGGACCATGACCATGTCTTACATCCCGGGGTAACGCAGCTCCTCAGCTGGTTTGACCACCCTGGCTCACGGGTTGGCAGAAAACTCTGGGGTGAATACTTCCCTGACTAATTGGTTTGATAGTACGTTTGGAAAATTGAATTTTTTTATAATCACTGTGTTATGGGCGGCATCCACCTGCATGACTGTTTTAATTTTATGCGGCTGTTGTCTAATTCCCTGTGTGCGAGGCCTTGTTTCCAGGGCTCTGGAGAGATCAATGACACTACAGATGGTGCATTATGGGCCGATTCCAGGTTCTGACGTGTGGAGGACTGAAGGCATGTCTACAGAGGAAGTAGACGAATCTGGATCTGTCATTTGTGGGGAATTTATGTTTGATGAGAATAGTGTTGAGATGAAGGGGAAGAATTTGTTTCAATGATTAAACTGTTTTTTTAATAAAGATTGTAAAAAAAAAATCCTGAAAGAGGAGTTATGATTCTGATGTAGGTTTAAAAACAGTTGGAGTTAAGGTTAGATTTGATTGATGGTGGGTGAAGAGTCGGGTAAACATTTATAATAATATTTTTATTTTGTAGATTTGAATGTATAATATTTGATCAAAGGGAGGATTGATAGAGGAAATTATGGTTGAAATGACTAATTATGTATACATTCCAATCAGAACTGACTAGTCCAAATGCTATAATGTACTTTACATGTGAATTTTCTCTCTTGCTCCCTTTCCCAATTGTATATAATGTAGTCAGGAGTTTAGTAACAATGAAGGTCTGTTCCTTAGTTCATTCAGTTGTACAAATCTCCAGGTGGTGGGAACGGGCCATCTCCAGATTGTCTAGAATGTTGATTTATACTGACTGGCCTTGACTTCGTGCTGATAACGCGAAGGCACAAGAGCTAGGGGGCCCCTCTGCTTGTGAAATAGAACGTTTGGAAAACGCTGACGTCATTTTCAGTTTATAACCTGTGGAAATGTGTGTATGCATTTAGTACTCTCTTGTAATAAACACTGTTTACCTTTGGCTTTTAAGACTGGTCTCAATCTACTTCATGCATAATTAATGAACTTACAACTCATTAATGAATTAGAAATGAGTGCGAATTGATTTTGGCAATAAAACATACAGGAATTTAGAATTCCTCTATCATTTATACATACAAAGTGACTGGTAGTAGGATATACATTCAAACAGGGCTGAAAAGTGACTGGTAGTAGGATATACATGTAAACAGGGCTGAAAAGTGACTGGTAGTAGGATATACATTCAAACAGGGCTGAAAAGTGACTGGTAGTAGGATATACATTCAAACAGGGCTGAAAAGTGACTGGTAGTAGGATATACATTCAAACAGGGCTGAAAAGTGACTGATAGTAGGATATACATTCAAACAGGGCTGAAAAGTGACTGGTAGTAGGATATACATTCAAACAGGGCTGAAAAGTGACTGATAGTAGGATATACATTCAAACAGGGCTGAAAAGTGACTGATAGTAGGATATACATTCAAACAGGGCTGAAAAGTGACTGGTAGTAGGATATACATTCAAACAGGGCTGAAAAGTGACTGGTAGTAGGATATACATTCAAACAGGGCTGAAAAGTGACTGGTAGTAGGATATACATTCAAACAGGGCTGAAAAGTGACTGGTAGTAGGATATACATTCAAACAGGGCTGAAAAGTGACTGGTAGTAGGATATACATTCAAACAGGGCTGAAAAGTGACTGGTAGTAGGATATACATTCAAACAGGGCTGAAAAGTGACTGGTAGTAGGATATACATTCAAACAGGGCTGAAAAGTGACTGGTAGTAGGATATACATTCAAACAGGGCTGAAAAGTGACTGGTAGTAGGATATACATTCAAACAGGGCTGAAAAGTGACTGGTAGTAGGATATACATTCAAACAGGGCTGAAAAGTGACTGGTAGTAGGATATACATTCAAACAGGGCTGAAAAGTGACTGGTAGTAGGATATACATTCAAACAGGGCTGAAAAGTGACTGGTAGTAGGATATACATTCAAACAGGGCTGAAAAGTGACTGGTAGTAGGATATACATTCAAACAGGGCTGAAAAGTGACTGGTAGTAGGATATACATTCAAACAGGGCTGAAAAGTGACTGGTAGTAGGATATACATTCAAACAGGGCTGAAAAGTGACTCTGGTAGCAGCAACATATACATAGTTATGGTATTCTAATGGCAATATATACATGTAAACAGGAGGAATAGTGACCAGTAGCAGGATCAATAGATAGATACTAATGATAATGGCAATCAATTTATCAATGAACGACAGCGTAATGGAAGTAATAAATAAATACAAAATTTAGCAGCAGGGTAGGTGTGAGGGGGAGTGTGTGTGTGGGTTGTAAGTGTGTGGGGTCAGTAATGAGTGTGAGTGAGGGTGTATGTGAGTATGTGTTTGTG
Source organism: Oncorhynchus keta (assembly GCF_023373465.1). Taxonomy (NCBI): domain Eukaryota; kingdom Metazoa; phylum Chordata; class Actinopteri; order Salmoniformes; family Salmonidae; genus Oncorhynchus; species Oncorhynchus keta. The sequence continues at coordinate 44,825,577 of NC_068433.1, forward strand.
CTTGTGAGTAAGAGTGAAGGTGTGTTTTTCTGAGTGGGTAGGGCCCTGTGGATGGGCGTAGAGTCCGTGTGGATCATCTGTGGGAGAGGTAGATCAGTAGTTGTTAGCCATTTAACAGAACAGTGCTCCGCCCAGGAAATGGAAAACCAGCTTCCTGTCTAAGTCATCCCAGTTCCCATTATATTTTTCCACACGTTCTTCCCGGGCCGTCTCCATCCCCTTTCCAGGGACTTTTTCCTCAGAAATATGCAGCTCGGGAGCTTATTGGATGATGACTGTATAATCGTCGGTGGCGAGGGTTATTTTTGTCAGGCAGGGGAGGATGGTGTGGGCTGACGAGGTGCGTAATTGCTTCCGATTTTGGGGAGGAAACGAGATGTAAATGAGCTAATTATGTGTCCTTAACGAGGGCAAACAACAGTGACAGTCTTGCCCTGGTAACCGGCGTGGTATTTATAGCCCATAATAACCTAAAGTGGGACTGGCTTGAAACGTCGTCGAGGGAATGCGAGCCGTCTGAACAACGCTGCTGTTGTTTTGGTTGGGGTGTGTTTCAGAATAAACCCATTTGACTTGGATGCTCTGAAGAGAGATGAATATTAAAATGAGGCATATTGACTCGGCGGAGTGGCAAGAATGTGGCGTTGACCCAACGGGCATGTGCCGAGTGTGTTGAACCCCAACAATGAGAGGTCGACCACACTTTACCAGCAAGATGCCAGGGATGGAGACAGACTCAGAGGAGTCAGAAGGGATACATGTAAAAATCTAGGAGAAAATATTTTCACTCATAGATTTGACTCTTTGTTGGACTAGTTCGTCTCCAGAAAATCGTGTTTTTAATCAGTTATCACCAACCAAATGAAAATAAAGAGTGAGCCGGACACCTAATAGGGTTTCAGTGTTCTTTGGCTTGCTGGAGCATGTTTTTAACTCAAACTCTGTTTCTCTGTGAGATTGAACTTAGCGTGTAACGGTTCCCTTGTTCAAAAACAGGAAATGGTTTCAAATCAAAATGGATGAAAAGAAGTGGAACTTGCTACACGGAGGGATGGAGGCTAGTTGGATTGTGGGTAAATGTTTTGGCGTGAGTATTGTGCCGTGCTCAGCAGAAGTGGTGTTTCTGATGGAGGAAGGGTTTTGGGAGTTCACAGTTTATTTCCAATTCTCTCTCTTTAATACAGTAATTTATTTCCTCTTAAGACTGAGTGTTTTCCTATGCTGGTATGGGCCAATAGGGTAATCTGACTATAGCTGTGGGGAAGAATAGAGCCAGTAGATAGTCCAGTAGGGAGATAGAGAGAGTTTAATTTGAAAGAGTGCTCAATAATAATCAAATAAAAAATAAATATAAAATACATCAGTTCAGCTTTTAAAAAGCCCTTATTGTATGTGTGATACTGGCATTGATGAGTAAGCAGAACTCACAAACAGGCGCTATGGGGAGTCTGAATTGTTTCTCTGTGTTAGTCAGTGGAGTCAACCCAGTTAGAGAGAGTTCACCATGTTAGTGAACCATATCACAGTTATCCGAGTCACGGTGGTGTTCGAGAGGGCAAAGCATCATCACTGGCGTCACTCCCAGAATTCTTTACCTGGTGCCTTCAGTAGCAAGGTGTTGGGCTGGCTACTGCCCCACACCCCCTACTTATTTAGTTTCTCTCTCTCGCTCAGTCTCTCCTCTCTCTCTCTCTCTCTCTCTCTCTCTCTCTCTCTCTCTCTCTCTCTCTCTCTCTCTCTCTCTCTCTCTCTCTCTCTCTCTCTCTCTCTCTCTCTCTCTCTCTCTCTCTCTCTCTCTCTCTCTCTCTCTCTCTCTCTCTCTCTCTCTCTCTCTCTCTCTCTCTCTCTCTCTCTCTCTCTCTCTCTCTCTCTCTCTCTCTCTCTCTCTCTCTCTCTTTCTCTCTCTCTCTCTCTCTTTCTCCCTGTCTCTCTCTCTCTGACGGCGCTCAGCCGTTACGTTCTCAGGGGAATGGCAGACTGCTGGCGCCGCAGTGTTTGGGCTCTCCCTGCACGCACACACACACACACACACACACACACACACACACACACACACACACACACACACACACACACACACACACACACACACACACACACACACACACACACACACACACACACACACACACACACACACACACACACCTACAGCAAATGAAGCGTGTTGTTGTGTTGCCTCAGCCACGGAGGGGAAAAAAATGCCTACCCTTTTGTACACGTCCACATGTGGGTGCGGGCCACCAGCAGTTGCTCCTCCTTTATACTCAGGGGGGTGAGGAGTTCACTGACTGAGCTAAAATGGCACTGCTGTCACCAGTTCTACCACTCAGGTGGAGAGAACCATACATGGTCATAGTTCGGTAGTTCGGTCGTTCGACCACCTCTCACACAATTAATTAGCGGAGTCTGATGTATGTAAAAACAATTATAGTGTAATTGCACAAAATGCAAAACAGGTTTTACAGTATTATGGTGTTTCAATGTTGTACCTACATTGTAATTATGTTATTCTGTAACATCACTATATTTACAAAAGTATGTTGAGACCCCTTCAACTTAGTGGATTTGGCTATTTCAGCCACACCCGTTGCTGATAGGTGTATAGAATCGAGCACACAGCCATGAAATCTCCATAGACAAACATTGGCAGTAGAATGGCCTTACTAAAGAGCTCAGTGACTTTCAACGTTGCACCGTCATGGGATGCCACCTTTCCAACAAGTCAGTTTGTCCAATTTCTGCCCTGCTAGAGCTGCCCCAGGCAACTGTAAGTGCTATTATTGTGAAGTGGAAGCCTCTAGGAGCAACAGCGTCTCAGCCGCGAAGTGGGAGGCCACACAAGCTCACAGAACAGGACCGCAGAGTGCTGAAGCGCGTAGCACGTAAAAATCGTCTGTCCTCGGTTGCAACACTCACTACCGATTTCCAAACGGCAAACTGCCTCTGGAAGCAACGTCAGCGCAATAACTGTTCTTCATGAAATGGGTTTCCATTACCTAACAGCCGCACACAAGCCTAAGATCACCATGCACAACTCCAAGTGTCGGCTGGATTGGAGTAAAGCTCGCCGCATTGGAAACGCGTTCTCTGGAGTGATCAATCACGCTTCACCATCTGGCAGTCCGACGAATGACTCTGAGTTTGGCGGATTCCAGGAGAACACTACCTGCCTGAATGAATAGCGCCAACTGTAAAGTTTGGTGGAGGAGGAATAATGGTCTGGGGATGTTTTTCATGTTTTGGGCAAAGCGAGGTCCATACAGAAATGGTTTGTCGAGATCCGGACCTCAACTCCATCGAAGACCTTTGGGATGAATTGGAACATCGTCTGCGAGCCAGGCCTAATTGCCCAACACCAGTGCCCGGCCTGACTAATGCTGCTGTGGCTGAATGGAAGCAAGTCCCCGCAGCAATTTTCTAACATCTAGTGGAAAGCCTTCCCAGAAGAGTGGAGGCTGTTATTGTCACACCCTGACCTTAGAGATCCTTTATTCTCTATTTTGGGTTAGGTCGGGGTGTGACTAGGGTGGGCATTCTAGTTTTTGTTATTTCTATGTTGGCCTGGTATGGTTCCCAATCAAAGGCAGCTGTCTATCGTTGTCTCTGATTGGGGATCATGTTTAGGCAGCCTTTTCCCACCTGTTTGTTGTGGGATCTTGTTTTTGTGTAGTTGCCTGGGAGCACTGCATTTGCTGCACGTTTCGTTACTGTAACCGATGTCGTCGGGAGAAAGACAGGAGGACCAAAGCGCAGCGTGGTAAGTGTTCATGATAATGTTTAATTAAAACTCAGAACACTAAACAATAAATGACAATGGGAATTTACAAAAAACGAAACAGTACCGTGTGGCCCATACACTCACATGGAAACAAACACCCACAAACCAAAAGTGAAAGCCAGGCTACCTAAGTATGATTCTCAATCAGGGACAACAACTTGCAGCTGCCTATGATTGAGAACCATACTAGGCTGAACTCAAAACCCAACATAGAAAAACAAACATAGATTGCCCACCCCAACTCACGCCCTGACCATACTAAAACAAAGACAAAAAAACAAACAAAGGAACTAAGGTCAGAACGTGACAGTTACACGTTATTGATTTGGTGAGTTTCATTGAATAAACATGTGGAACCCTATGCACGCTGCGCCTTGTTCCATTTCCTACAACAACGATCGTGACAGTTATAGTAGCAAAGGGTGGACCAACTCCATATTAATGCCCATGATTTTGGAATGAGATGTTCGACGAGCACGTGCCCACATACTTTTGGTCATGTAGTGTATATTATACTGCATTTTATTTATAACTGTTTTAGGGGCAGCACCAGTCAATAACCAATTTAATTTCCATGTCTGGTTATTTGTTGTACAGCTCAGCTCTCAAGATTGTCTGTCCAGAGAGGAGTAGAATGAGTGAGAAAAAAAGAGAGGGAGGAGAGACATTCTTGACACTTCAAGTGACCTTCATGTGAATTTAAATCCCTGTCAGTTGTACTGCCAGAGAGTGTTTTTCTGGTTTGTAAAGTTTATTTTACTTTTGACAATAAGTTTAAAGTACCATGTTTACAGAGGTAAAGTAGGATTATTTATCCAGTCTAATTTGAAGCAGTAGGCTCTCCCTCTCCCCCCCCTTTTCTCTCTCTCTGTTTCCCCCTTTCTCTCTCCCTCTTCCCCCCCTTTCTCTCTCCCTCTTCCCCCCTTTCTCTCTCTCTGTTTCCCCCTTCTCTCTCCCTCTTCCCCCCTTTCTCTCTCCCTCTTCCCCCCTTTCTCTCTCTCTGTTTCCCCCTTTCTCTCTCCCTCTTCCCCCCCTTTCTCTCTCTCTGTTTCCCCCTTTCTCTCTCCCTCTTCCCCCCTTTCTCCCTCTCTGTTTCCCCCTTTCTCTCTCCCTCTTCCCCCCCTTTCTCTCTCCCTCTTCCCCCTTTCTCTCTCCCTCTTCCCCCCCTTTCTCTCTCTCTGTTTCCCCCTTTCTCTCTCCCTCTTCCCCCCCTTTCTCTCTCTCTGTTTCCCCCTTTCTCTCTCCCTCTTCCCCCCCTTTCTCTCTCTCTGTTTCCCCCTTTCTCTCTCCCTCTTCCCCCCCTTTCTCTCTCTCTGTTTCCCCCTTTCTCTCTCCCTCTTCCCCCTTCTCTCCCTCTTCCCCCTTTCTCTCTCTTTGTTTCCCCCTTTCTCTCTCCCTCTTCCCCCTTTCTCTCTCTCTGTTTCCCCCTTTCTCTCTCCCTCTTCCCCCTTCTCTCCCTCTTCCCCCTTTCTCTCTCTCTGTTTCCCCCTTTCTCTCTCCCTCTTCCCCCCCTTTCTCTCTCCCTCTTCCCCCTTTCTCTCTCTCTGTTTCCCCCTTTCTCTCTCCCTCTTCCCCCCCTTTCTCTCTCCCTCTTCCCCCTTTCTCTCTCTCTCTGTTTCCCCCTTTCTCTCTCCCTCTTCCCCCCCTTTCTCTCTCTCTGTTTCCCCCTTTCTCTCTCCCTCTTCCCCCTTTCTCTCTCTCTGTTTCCCCCTTTCTCTCTCCCTCTTCCCCCTTTCTCTCTCCCTCTTCCCCCTTCTCTCCCTCTTACCCCCCTTTCTCTCTCTCTGTTTCCCCCTTTCCCGCTTTTTGTCCCTCTTTTTTTCTTTTCCCCCCCATCTCTTTCTCTCTTTCTCTTTCTTCCCCTCTCCCACTATCTCTCCTTCTCTCATCTGACTTCCTCGCTCCCTCTCTTTCTCCCTTCCTCTCTTCTCTAATAGTAATCCATAGTAATCTTGATCAGAGGCAGACACCAGAATTAGATGGAAAATGAAACAAATAAACACTGCTGCTTTGGATAACATTCCCCTCTGATCGACCCCACCTCCTGACCTCTGAGACACTCTCACAGGGGTCATGACCTCGCCGTGACCCCACGGGAGCTCGCAGTCACATGGACCTCCCAATGTTGGTTTGGCCTCCATGTCCCGACCAGAAAGAAAACATACAGCCTCCAATTATATGGTACACATTATCAAAACACTTCATATACTACATGCGATTTTAGTACTCAATGTGCGAGTGTGTTTGTATCTATCTGTATGTGAGAAATGCTGTAAAACAGGATTGTACTCACGTGCAATCTCATTGGGCAAGCGATGGTGGTGCAGAGAAAGTTCCAGATGTGACCTGATGATTAAAGTAGATACTAGTGCCACTTGACATCATTGTGCCAAGTCATTGTATCATTTTGTGACTCTAAGGAGAACTCCAAATCTGTCCCTCATTCTAATTCTCCAAATCCAACGTGTGCACTAATTTGCATATGTCCATATGTAATGACTTGTGTACTGGGCATGTTTGTGTGTGTTCATTGTTGTATACACGTACCTTGCTGTCTATAGGCCTACATTCAAAGTCACCAACGCCTGCTACATTGTCTGTCGCTGTGCTGTGTTGCTGTCGTTTACCGGTTATCACTATCTCTCCTCCCCATCTATGTAAATCAGCCCTGTATGGAACAACCGGCAACCAGAAGACATCAGCCGGTGCCACATTGATCAGCTCTAACTGCTACCCGTTAATGGCGGCTTCAGAGTCACATATCCCCGCTAGAGCAGAGACGAGGTGGGACCCGATACGGCACTGCAACACATACGTGTTCTCCCCCTTATCTTGTTTATTTGATGGAGTTTTTCAAACGCAAACATTTTCTTTAGATGGCACTGTGGAACTGCGGGGAACGATAAGCATCGGATGCAGACTTAATTGCCTGAGATAGACGCTTATTATTTCCATTAGACGGGCGTATAAGGCCGGCCGTGCTCCCTGGCTCTCTCTCCCTCTGCCAGACTCTCTCTCTGTCTCTCTCTCTCTCTGTCTCTCTCTCTCTCTCTCTCTCTCTCTCTCTCTCTCTCTCTCTCTCTCTCTCTCTCTCTCTCTCTCTCTCTCTCTCTCTCTCTCTCTCTCTCTCTCTCTCTCTCTCTCTCTCTCACTCTCTCTCTCTCTCTCTCTTTCTTTCTGTCGTTCCCTCTGTCCCTGTCTCTCTCTCTGTTGCCCTTTTGATGTGGAGATGAAGGGGGAAAGCAGGCAACCACAGTTTAGTCCTGAACAGTTGAAAAATCTGGGAACAATTGAAATGCAATGAAATCGTTTGGAGGTCTTTTTTCCCTGATGTGCTTAGCTAATGATTTTCTTACAAGTTGCTTTATGTGTACGTGTGTGTCTTTGAGCCACTGTGTGAGTCTCCCACTGTGTTGCGTGTCTGTCTTTATGTGTGTGTGTGTGTGTTATGTGTGTGTGTGTGTGTGTGTGTGTGTGTGTGTGTGTGTGTGTGTGTGTGTGTGTGTGTGTGTGTGTGTGTGTGTGTGTGTGTGTGTGTGTGTGTGTGTGTGTGTGTGTACGTGTGTCTTTGAGCCACTGTGTGAGTCTCCCACTGTGTTGCGTGTCTGTCTTTATGTGTGTGTGTGTACGTGTGTGTCTTTGAGCCACTGTGTGAGTCTCCCACTGTGTTGCGTGTTTGTCTTTATGTGTGTGTGTGTGTACGTGTGTGTCTTTGAGCCACTGTGTGTCTCCCACTGTGTTGCGTGTCTGTCTTTATGTGTACGTGTGTGTCTTTGAGCCACTGTGTGAGTCTCCCACTGTGTTGCGTGTCTGTCTTTATGTGTGTGTGTGTGTACGTGTGTGTCTTTGAGCCACTGTGTGAGTCTCCCACTGTGTTGCGTGTCTGTCTTTATGTGTACGTGTGTGTCTTTGAGCCACTGTGTGAGTCTCCCACTGTGTTGCGTGTCTGTCTTTATGTGTGTGTGTGTGTGTGCGCGGGCGTGTGGGTGTATGTGTGCTTGTGTGTGATTAAAAGTTTGTAATTTTATGTCCAATTATCTCTTTCCCTTTCTGTGTCTCTGAGCTTTGATTGGCTCCCAGCTGAATGTGACCCCAATATTGACCAGGTGAACGGTGTGTGTCTGTGTGTGTCTGTGGGTTTTCTGTGTGGGTGTGTATATTCCCTATGAATGTGTGTGTGTTGTCGACATCTCTCTCTCTCTGCGCTGCCTGGCCATTGCCTCTGTGGGATTTTCTCCTTCTCTCCCCTGGCGATGCCCCCTCCCACCCCCAGCCCAGCTCGGCCTGAGCGGCATTCCTTCACGGGTTCACTGGCAAAGCTCAAGTGGCTCCCTCTTAACAACCCCTAATCACTCCGAGCCTTAATCATAAGCCACTTTTGAAGTAATAGTCAATTTGCTGTGAGTCCACCGTTTAACAGAACAACTTTTACATAGTGGGGCCGCGAGCCAGGCAGGGAGAGATGTATAGATAGCAGGGCCCTGTCGATGGACGGTTGTTTTTTGAAGCACTCTCATACGCACAGACGCACAGAAACAAACACATACAATTTTGTTAAATATCACTGTCATTTTTTTATTTTAGTAGAATTTGTGGTCCTGTATGGTTCAGTTGGTAGAGCATGGGGCACCGCTAGGGTTGTGCATTTGTGGTCCTGTATGGTTCAGTTGGTAGAGCATGGGGCACCGCTAGGGTTGTGAATTTGTGGTCCTGTATGGTTCAGTTGGTAGAGCATGGGGCATGCAGCGTAGCCTAGTGTTTAGAGCGTTGGACTAGTAACTGGAAGGTTGCGAGTTCAAACCCCCGAGCTGACAAGGTACAAATCTGTCGTTCTGCCCCTGAACAGGCAGTTAACCCACTGTTCCCAGGCCGTCATTGAAAATAAGAATGTGTTCTTAACTTACTTACCTGGTTAAATAAAGGTAAAAAAAAAAAAAAAATTAAATGCACCGCTAGGGTTGTGAATTTGTGGTCCTGTATGGTTCATTTGGTAGAGCATGGGGCACCGCCAGGGTTGTGAATTTGTGGTCCTGTATGGTTCATTTGGTAGAGCATGGGGCATGCAGCGCCAGGGTTGTGAATTTGTGGTCCTGTATGGTTCATTTGGTAGAGCATGGGGCATGCAGCGCTAGGGTTGTGAATTTGTGGTCCTGTATGGTTCATTTGGTAGAGCATGGGGCATGCAGCGCCAGGGTTGTGAATTTGTGGTCCTGTATGGTTCATTTGGTAGAGCATGGGGCATGCAGCGCTAGGGTTGTGAATTTGTGGTCCTGTATGGTTCATTTGGTAGAGCATGGGGCACCGCCAGGGTTGTGAATTTGTGGTCCTGTATGGTTCAGTTGGTAGAGCATGGGGCATGCAGCGCCAGGGTTGTGAATTTGTGGTCCTGTATGGTTCAGTTGGTAGAGCATGGGGCACCGCCAGGGTTGTGAATTTGTGGTCCTGTATGGTTCAGTTGGTAGAGCATGGGGCACCGCCAGGGTTGTGAATTTGTGGTCCTGTATGGTTCAGTTGGTAGAGCATGGGGCACCGCTAGGGTTGTGAATTTGTGGTCCTGTATGGTTCATTTGGTAGAGCATGGGGCATGCACCGCTAGGGTTGTGAATTTGTGGTCCTGTATGGTTCATTTGGTAGAGCATGGGGCATGCACCGCCAGGGTTGTGAATTTGATTCACCGGTGCCACCCACATGTAAAATGTAAGCACACATGTCGTTAAGTTGCTTTGGACGAAAGCATCTGGTAAATGTCATATATTATAATAAATAGACAGTTACAATTATGTGAGAAGTTTCATGTTTTTCCCCTCAGGTTATTTGCGCAACCCCAGAAAGGGAGTGTGTGTGTGTGTGTGTGTGTGTGTGTGTGTGTGTGTGTGTGTGTGTGTGTGTGTGTGTGTGTGTGTGTGTGTGTGTGTGTGTGTGTGTGTGTGTGTGTGTGTGTGTGTGTGTGTGTGTGTGTGTGTGTGTGTGTGTGTGTGTGTGTGTGTGTGTGTTACAGTATATTGGGGGTAACACTGGTTGTTATGATAGATCTGCTTCTGAGTGAACAGAGAGCAGGTGATGGAGATAAGACATGGAAAAGCCTATCTTTGAAAAGTGTGTGTATGTGTGTGTGTGCTTGTGTTTGTGTGTGTGTGTGCATGTAATTGCGTGCATATGGATGATGACAGCGCGACAGGAAGCATGTGGCGTTCGAACCCTTTACCTCATCACCTCACCTGCACAGTCTGAATCAGATTACTCACAGTGTTACACTATGAGTGTGTGGGGGGGGCGTTTCGACTGTCTACTTGTGTTGATGTGTATGTGCGCATGCATGTGAATATGTGTGTATAACTGTCCATGAATCAGGTATAAAAAGCTTTGGGCCTCCGTTGGCCAATGTTTATTGTTTACGGTTCTCCGGGTGGCGCCAGGCCCTGAAAAAACAGAAGCTGAAAAACACTTTGTTTTGGGGGAAGGCAGGGTCCTACTGCGGTTCTGTAATCACCAGGGCTATCAGGTCCCTCATCTCGTTACAGAGAGGGAGGGAGGACATAAAAGGTGTTTTATTCCACACTGAGTGCACAGGGAAGGAGGCAGAGAGAGGGTGAATGGGAGGGTGCGTGCATAGTGCTCACACAGGAGATGTGGGTGCTTAGCTGTGTATCTGCCTCGATACACCCTCCATGCAACCCCTCCTCTCTCCCCATCTCTCTCCCGTGTCCCCCAGCTTCGGTCTACTGCTGCCCCGGCCCAGGAGTCAGTCTGACTATGTTGGGTTTGGAAGGGGGGGAAGGGGGGTACCCTTGCTACCATTCTAATACAGATGTACCTACTGCTACTGCTACTACTACTGCTATTACTACTACTACTACTACTGCTCCTGCTACTACCACTACTACTACTACTACTACTACTGCTATTACTACTACTACTACTACTGCTCCTGCTACTACCACTACCACTACTACTACTACTACTACTACTATTACTACTACTACTACTACTACTGCTCCTGCTACTACCACCACTACTACTACTACTACTACTACTACTACTACTGCTACTGCTATTACTACTACTACTACTATTACGGCTCCTGCTACTACCATAACTACTACTACTACTACTACTACTGCTATTACTACTACTACTACTACTAGTACTACTACTACTACTACTACTGCTACTATACTACTACTACTACTACTACGACTACTACAACTGTTGCTACTACTACTACCACTACTACTACTACTGTTGCTACTACTACTACTACTACTACTACTACTACTGCTGCTCCTGCTCCTGCTACTACTACTACTACTACTACTACTACTACTACTACTACTACTACTACTACTACTGCTATTACTACTACTACTACTACTAGTACTACTACTACTACTACTACTGCTACTATACTACTACTACTACTACTACGACTACTACAACTGTTGCTACTACTACTACCACTACTA